>NC_142010.1:233382533-233567533 GCF_049901735.1 Notechis scutatus
CGAGGAGACCATGTCTCTCTCTTATCCTCTCCTCCCTGCATGCCTTAGGATGGATAGGGGATGGGCCTGGGTCCTCCTCTGACTGCTCAGCTGGCTTTTGCCCTTCCACAACCTCCTCCACAATCTCCAGAACCACACTTCCACTCCCTGTCAGCTCTTCCTCCTCTCCCTCAGAGTCAGTCTTCACCAGGGGCATGACAGCAAGTCATAAATCAAAGGATGATTGTCTTTGGTGACTAACCTACAAGGAGTGCACTAATTACTGTGTCTAATGATTAACAAAGGTTAATCTTTATTTCATTATAACGATTTTATTCTTATTACTTGGCTCTGCCTGTTGGCGCGGGGGCCAGATGGGGGGAATTCCATGCTGGAGATGGCTGCTAGATTGATGGCAGACTCTATTCCCCTCCACACTCTGCTCTCCACCCATCCATCCTTTTGCTTGTCATTTTGATAATTATTCTCGTGTTCCTTTGTCATTGTTCTATTTTATTTTTGTTTGCACTTTTTTCATTCTTTTTTATTATTGTAAGCATCATAGAATAGTGCCATTGCAAGCTAGGTGGCAAAAAAAATTAAGAAATAAAATAAATAAAAGAATTACTTTCATAAGAAAAATAAAAATATAATTTCCAGGATATTAAGCAACAGGATAGAAGCCTGATAGAAGCAGTTAAAAGTCATGGCTATGCTGTGAAGATTGTTGCTTCCAAGCTATGAAGAGTCCATTTTGAGAGTTGTACTGAGCCCTGCTTTGAGAAAGGTGTCTTTAGTCAAGACTTTTCAGCATAAATTAGTTAATTCTTTTCATATAGTCTTTTTATATAGCATTTAACTGTTTTCCATGTCGTATTTTAGCTGTTTCTATCAAGTATGAGTTCTACTGAAACAGATTTTAAAATAAGTTTTTTCCTCCCAGAACATTCCAGCTGTAGATGATGAAGGGTATAGCATTAAACCTAAAGATTGTCAAAATATCCTTTGTTGTTATTATACTTAGTATTTTTACATATGAAACGTTAAATGATTTTATAAAGCATTCTGTTTGCAGTAGTTGGATACAATATTAATTAACTTGGCATTCTCAGAGCGTGGATCTCAACCTCCTGTGTGTGTGGGGGGAGTGCTGGTTGCAAAATAATGATGAGAAGGTTGCTGAAGAGTTTTCCTCACAAACTGGTCATTTTGATGCATAAGTGTTCTGAACAGAGAACAACACAACAGTTCTACCACCTGTTCTTCCTCCCCCCCCCCCCTTTTTTTTTTAAAGCACACTACTATTCTTTTCAAAAGCAAGGGTGATAATGTCTGGAGGGAGAAAGTTTTTATGCAGACCCTTGTTCTGCAGAGGCAGCGATTAGAGACCTCTATGAGGAAGCCAAAATTGCAAGAGTATTGGGAGGAATACCCAGTGCTAGTCTAGAAGGGGCAGAATAGATGTGCTGTGCTGCTACCTCAGTGCAGCTTCATTGACTGTGAGAGGGCCAAATGCAACTTGCAGCCTGCTAGTCTTTCATAAGCTGCAGCATTTTATGAGTTTTATGGAAAACTGATGTAAGGCAATAAGACATCTTTTCTTTTCCATGATATACGGACTATAATTTAATTATTAAGTAAAAGGAGTATAT
Organism: Notechis scutatus; assembly: GCF_049901735.1. Taxonomy (NCBI): domain Eukaryota; kingdom Metazoa; phylum Chordata; class Lepidosauria; order Squamata; family Elapidae; genus Notechis; species Notechis scutatus. The sequence goes on from NC_142010.1 coordinate 233,384,165, forward strand.
TATTTTTTTTCCTCAGCTCTAACCCCAGTGAGTTATCAGTTTTATTCATTCAGTGGGTTGGGATACATTTGTGATAGCAGTGTTTGGGAACCCTGTATTAATTGATTGTTCAACCTTTTCCTTAACTGCAAATAACATGCCAAAGAAAACCACTTTTATTCCTCAAGTGATTCTGACTCTGAAGATGACGAACCCAGAAAGTTCCGTGTGGAAATTAAACCTGTGCATTCAGACTGTAGTTCTCATTATACAGTGCCTTCTTTGGATGAATTAAAAGAATCAATAGGAAACATCACACTTTCACCAGCTGTATCTGTAAGTAAACTTTATAAGCTATTTAGTATATAGTAATAGGGAAAATATACCATAACTAATACTTTCATAGGAACGTTAACTCATTTAGCATAACTATTTTAGAATGTTTTATTAACGGTTTTTAGAGAAGGAATGGAGCAATTAATGTTACATTCAAGGAATGTATATGAATACAAAAAAATGAGAAAAATAACACCAAGAAAGAAACAGTACAGCTGAGTAGGTTAGCTGTACTGTTTTAAGAACAGTTTTAATAATATTTAAATGTATTTTCTACAGACTTGTGCAGCCCTGTATCATAAACTTGTTTTAAAAAGCACGAATAGTCATTTTAGTTCAAACTGGCATCATTTGTATGTTGAAGTCAGATGTTTTAATTATGTTCAGCTAGAGAGAGATTTAAACTACGTGTGACATGCAAGAGCTAGATGTTTTCTTGGTTAAGTTCTATCCATTGCCTGATACAAAATACTTTTTGTTGGGCTCCTTTATTCATGCTATCTAAAATGTGAGAAACAGAAAAGAAAAGTTTTCTTCAGTATAGCTAGTTACAGAATAGTCTAAATTTTGTAGGGATGATCCTGAATAACTCCATGAATCTTTTCCCAATTTGAATTGTTTCAAAAGGGTGGAAGCAAAATCATTCTATCATCCAATATTTCACTCCCATTATCCATTGGCTTTTGCAAGTATGGGAAACTCTCCCAGATACCTATTTCTCCCAGGGGAAAGAAATGAAACAGTTCTGTTTGAAGATTTTCCAGAATAGTCCATAGATTCTAATTTATTTATCTTGCTGAATATTTGTAAACAACCTAATCAAGCAGTTCTAGAGGTTCACAGTATATACAACATATATTCAAAAACTCCATAAAACCCCAATATTGTTGTTTTAAATGGTGCTGGCTACTTTATTAGAACTTTCAACTTTATGTAAATTGTGGGAAAATCACGATAGTGTAGACAGTAGTGGCCCAAATTTAATCTAGGATGAATAGTTGCAACTTTGAACAACACTTTGTTAAAGAACAGTTACAAAATGCAATCAAACAAAAAGTGCTACTTTTAGGTCAGTGGATTTTTTAAAAAGAAATATTGCCCATTAAAATAACAGGATTATTTTAAAACTTTATTAACACTTTGATGCTTTAGCCTTGAAAATTAGAAGAATGTCATTTTGTACATATAGCATGTACAAAACTGTGTGTAATTATGTTTTCCTTATTTTATTTCCTATGCTAACAGAGACATAGTCCTGTAAGTATTAAATCATATTTAATTAGCAGTATCATACTACTTAATAAGGAATATAGCTAGAATATTATAATTGATTTTTTATACTGTAATGTTCTGTAATACACAGTTCACTCAAAGCTGCCAGTTAGAGTTATGCCATGAAAATTGTAAAATTGTTTATCCTTGTAATAATAAATTAGTAATAAGACGGGCAATAAAATCCTAGTATAATATTTTATCAACATTTTCAAACTTTGAATCTAATTAGCCTCACACCATAAAAACAGGATTTGATTCACAAATAGTCGTTGGCCTACAACCACAATTGACCTTGGGACCATAATTTCAATGAAGGTCATAAATCAGGCACCCATGTGACTGGCCTTGATTTTATGACTGTTTTTACAGTGGTCATTAAGTGAATCAAGTCATAAGTCAAAATACATTCAAAAACCAACAAAAAACACTGGAAACCAGCAAAAAATGTTGCACATCAGAGTCAAATGTCTATGGGACACTACAACCAGTTTTAGGTGTAAGCTGGTTGCCGAGCCTGAAATGTGATCCGGAGGGGATGCAGTGTTTTACAACAGCCAGAAGTGTTTTAGGAGCAGTAAAGCACCCTTTCCAAAGTCATTGTAACTCTGAACAGTCATTAATGACTGGTCATAAGTACTCTTATGTACTCTTATTCAACACCAGAAGCCAACCATTTTCTTGATTTTACCATGATGAATTACCTTCCTTGTCGTAGACCTATAAAAGATGGAACGTAACATCTGTGTAAAAGCACTCACCTGTGGCCATCCTGATGTTTCTTTAAGTTCAGTATGATTTGAACAATGCTGCCATTCTTTTTAACTTAGAGCTGAAAACTTGTTCCTTTTAAGTTTAAGCCTAAAAAAAGAAAATATCCCAGGTCTTTCCGAAGTCAAAACTAGGATGGGGCTTGTTTACAAGCTGCATTTCCAAGACAGCTTTTGGAACGGTCATGACAGGCACCTAACATTAGGCAAAATGGTTCCAGTAATCAATATTCTTTTTAAATTGGCCATTCAGTAATTAATATCTCATACCAAGGAAGTGAATTTGTATATCAATTTCATATAAGCTACTGTTATGATTTGTTATGTTTATCTAAGTCTTCGATGCTTTTAGTTTCATATTTGTTAAGTGCACATTTTTTACAGGAGGTTCAGAATTCAGAGCACCATGTAGAGGCTGCCTAAAACCACCTTTATATAGAATAATTGGCTTTCAGTATAGAGTGACAGCTGTTTTTTTAAATCACCCATAGTTGTTATTATCATTATCATTATTATTCAAAAATAATATTATCCAGCTTCACTAACTCAGTTAAGAAAAAGATGGAGGACTTATGTAGTAATGTCAAGCAACTAAGTTGGTATGATTGTATGGCATAAAACAATTGTGAGGTAATGATGCCATTTGATGTTCAAAATTTAAAATCCTAAACATTTATCCTAAATATCTTATTTATAGCTGTCATTCAATTTGTTAAGGCTAATAAATGAGATTGACTTGGAATATTTCCTACCTTCAATTTCTCCCTTAATTTACAAAGAAAATAATATGTGTTTACTAAAATTTGTTTTCTTCATTCTTGCATTTAGGCACAAATGAACCAGAATGCATCTAGTAAGTTTGTCTGAATTGGTGACTATCAGTGACTTTTTCTTACGTTTATATCAGATTAACTGTCCTTTTTTATGAAAATTGATTTGTGTAAACCATGTTTTTGTATATGCAAATGTATATATAATGTGAGTGCTGGATAATTGAATTTCCTTCTGTATTGAGAATACACCAAGCAGGTTTTTCCCCCGACATGAGTAACTTTAAAAGGATATATCTTTTGCCACTTGCTCAAAATATAGTTATAGGCAATCCTTGAGTTATGATAGTTCACTTAGCAACAGTTCAAAGTTACAACAACTCCCCCCCCCCCAAAGTACTTACATCTTGGTCCCACAGTTACATGTATTGCAGCACCATGGTGGTTTTTCACCCTTTTGACTGAACACAGAAATGCTGCAACATATCCCCCTGCATATTTCCACCCCTTCCTGCCTGCTGTGTCTCCACAGGCACTGGGCCTGCTTTGCTAGACCACAGAATTCCATGTGTTTCTCCCCACACATCACTGATCGCTCACTTGCCTTTCAAATACCTCCAGAGGTTAAGGTAGGAATGAAAGAAGAACAGGCTTGGCAACATGGCAGAAAAGCAACCATCTTTTTCTTGGAGGCTGGCGAAGCTATATTCCTTTTGTCATTAGATACTAGCCTTCTGTCCCACCACCACCATTAGCTCCACTGGTTTTACATTAGCAGAGTTAATTATGGGGGAAGGAAGGCATACAGTCAACGGCAGACTGCTCCTTCCTACAGGATTGTGTGAGCACGTCCTTGCACATGCTCCCCTTCTTTTGCATGGAAGTGAAACATTCAAGGACCTGTTCCTGCACTAGGACTCTGTGGTCTTCCCCACCCTGAGATACCCCAGGCACACTTAACTGCCCATGCATTCGATTAACAAATGCATTAGGAAGAGCAGAGGTGGGGTTTGTTCATTTAATGTGATTCACTTAACATTACAATGATAATGGGCAGGCTCCATTACAGTCGTAACTTGAGGATTATCTCTAATACCTTAAATACAATATTGTTAATGAAGTGTCACTGTCATATTAGATGACATAAAGAATACTTTGGAATATTCTGACACTGGAATATATACATTACGCAATAAATCTTTTAAGTCTAAATCAAATTGAGAACGAGTTTTCTTCAAATTATGATGAATTATAATTACTTTAAATGTGCAGATACCTACATGTATTTTTAAGTGATTTTCTTAAAGCCCAGTGGGCTATATTTGATAAAAGAATTAGTCTTCATTAGAACAGGAAAGAGAACTGATTAAAAAAACCTATACAATTTAAAGCTATACTCTTACATATTCAAAGGGTAAAAGTTCATTTCCATGTACAGCCAGACTTGACAGGACAGGAATCTATGATCAGATCACCAAGCCATTGCTGAAACGAAAATTCAGGTCTTTGTACCCTGAGGGAGAGGTTTTTATCATTTTCTTCATTGATATTTGTAGCTGTTATTTTTCCTAATTGATGGGCAAGGGAGATACTTTTTAATTAAAACAAGTAGGGAAAGCATGCAAGACATTGCTTCTAAAATTATTTCCAATTCTTTAACAGCAGTGGAAGCCATTTTCCCCCTCTAATTAAGTAGCTTGTTGCATCTATTTGTTTGTTTGTGCAAGTGAGTGTGTGTGTGTGTGTGAGAGAGAGAGAGAGAGAGAGAAATTTAGATACTGTATATAGATATACAGTAAATACATATATAATACATATAGAATCTTCAGGAACTAAGCAATGTGCTTTGCATGCATGATGCCTGTGTGTGTGTATGGATGTGTTTAACTTTGATCATGCAGTGTTTTCTACATGTGTGTTGAAAAGCATGAGGCAGGCTGCATATGCTCTGTTCTGAGTTACATGATCAGATCAAAAGGGGTTTAATGGAAGAGTCACCAGTATTCCAAGTCATATCCAACTATTTTTCCCATAAGAGTGCCTACCTTTCTCCATAGCCACGTTTTCAGACTCTTAACTCTAGCCATTTTCAAACTCCTTTTCTTTGTTTGTTTCTTGAAATAAATTTGATTTCATTTTATTCTAGTTTTGAAGAGTTACCCTACTTGTTGACAATCCTCAGCCCTTTTCATAACCTATGTCCAACTGTCTGTTGAATTAAAAAGAATAGTTAAGAAGGAAAGACATATGCAGCATGATTCACAATTTTTTTTTTTACAATCCTTTAATACTGCCCTCTGAATCATGTGACCAGGAAAGGTTGAAGGAATGACTTACGGAAAAGGGTTTGGCAAGACTTTAGTTCATTCTCCAACTGCCTCCCTTTCCTTCCCAGGTTAGATTTGACCCAGCATTATTTCCAGCATTCGGTTATGTTGAAAAAAAAATATGGCACAAAGGAAAGGAAAGCTTAATCTAAATACCCCTTACATTAAATACCCCTTCTGGTCATTTTTAAAAAATTTCAAATTACAGAAAGCTACATCTTATTTATACCTTGTTCAATTCAAAAGTTTCTATACTATTTATGTGTTGAATTTCCAAGGGGGAAAATATTTCAACATAGTAATTTAAGACAATTCTTTTTTCTTTTTCCAGATGTTAGTTTCTTTATTGTTAACTGCTAAAAATAAATTTGTTGCCATTTTGATATGCCACCTGGGATATCAAGGAAATTGATTCTTTCTTCAGGAACTGTTGGGGTTACTGGCATTGTAGTTCAGCAATATCTGAAAAATCAGAGGTTTAGATGGTTTTTGTTTGTTTAAGCAAGGGGTGACCACTGATTTAGTACACATCTGAAAGATTGCCCTTATTGTATATAAACCCAGAACCAATCAATTTAGAGTCAAAACTTTAGTTTAGATTAATATATAGAATAAAACATTCAGTAAAACTGTTGTGTAAAGGTTTTTGCAACCTTTATTTACTTATTGCATTGTTTAATATCCTACTTCTTCCACTGAAGTTATATACATATGTTGCATTTATGGGTAAATTATAAATGATTACATTTAACATGGCAATCAAACAATACCAGATCTGCTGGGGGGGGAAAACATTTTTTTAATTTTCGGGGCTGCCTTTCAACATGACAGGTGGTTTTATGGTGATAGAGGATACAATTTTGGTGGCAGGAATCTGATGTTGTCCTTCTTGTTTCTAGAATATCCCCCATATATGATAATTTATATTACATAAGAAACATCAGAGCAAAATATGACAAAACCAAATAATTTAAATTGTAGTAATATCAATTTTTCTTGAACATTTGAGTGAGTTTTAGTTTCCATTTTTATCAGTTGGTATTGAACTTTTTATAAAAACCTGGCTGATTTTGTTAATATATTATATATTATAATATATTATATTTTAATATATTAAATATATATATTGTTAAATGTATTTTTAACAAGTATATCTTTTTAAATAGGTGAAGAGTTAACAAAATCAAAGTTTTCTGCTTCATCTAATGAGTAAGTTTCATATTTGATATGTTTATTTCAAAGGCATTTAATATTATTTTGCAAGATTTTTTCCAGTTTGCAGCATTCACAGCTTGATTTAACATTACGGTTTAGACATTAGGAAAAATGCTTTTGATTTTTTTTTTTTAAATTCAATCCTTTATTCTGTTTTGTTGTTAATTTGTGCTCAGATTAGAATAAATATCTGTGCCTTGCTTTGGTTTAACTTTTAAAAGCTTTTGTAACCTGAATTTGGTAATTTTACATTGAGTTATATTTTATATTTTTTAACCTTTGCTTATCATTTTCATACTGAAATATAGGAAGCTACAATACCAGCCAAATAATAAAAATTATATAATGAAAAATAACTAGCTATGTTATAGTGATTGATCATTCCACTGTGTAAAATATAAGCTTAATACTGTTTAAAATAAATATAATTTTCTTGCTTTTGTAAGGTAGCAAACTTTTATTATAAACAATTACAAGCATTGTAATACACTTACATCATATAGAGTCCTATGACAACAATATTATTATTCAATCATACATATAGTTCTTTATGTATGTCTGTACAAGTAGTCTTTGACTTATGATCACAATTGAGCCCAAAATATTCATTGCTAAACAAAACAATTGTTAAGTGAGTCAGGCCTCACTTGTGCCATGGTTGTTAAGTGAATCATGCAGATGTTAAACGAATCTGGCTCCCTCATTGACTTGTCAAAAGCTCCCTAAGAAGATTGTAAATGACAATCTCATGACCCCAGGACACTGCAACCATTGTAAATACTTGCCAGTTGCCAAGCACCAGAAGTTTGATCACGTGTCTGTAGGGATGCTACATTGGACATAAGTGAAAACTGGGTCATAAATGTCTTTTTTAGTGCCATTGTAGCTTTGAATGCTCATTAAACTATTTTTTATAAATTGAGGATTAGCGGTACTTGGCTCTTTATAGAAATAAATTAGAATTTTGGTGGCATTGCACCCCTAGCTTCATAGTTTTAGGGAAGTGTGGCTTTATCTTTTCTACTCAGTTTTGTTAAGTCTCCATAGCATAGTATCTCTAATTACTTTTGCTTGTTAAACTAATGGAAAAGAGAAGCAAATCCTTTTTATGTCATAATTACTTCCAAATGTGGAGCTTTTTTTGCATTTTTTTCTATTATGTCATGGGCCTGAGAGCATTTTGATGCCTTTTTTTTTTTTTTTTTAGCCAGTAGCTCTGAAAGTAGTTCCTTTCTAAAATTGTTTGAGAATACAAATTTCCATGGCAGGATTGGTAGTTTATTGTATATTTGGAGAAAATAACTCATTCTGGCATTGCTTTACTAAGCAGCTGATTGGAAAAGAGTTCTTCCTTTGAAATAGAGCTATTTGCAACAGATCAAGGTCTCTAACAGATCTGGACATGTTTCTTGTCCTTTTTATTAGAGATCGTCTGAACAATTTTGCCTCCTCTTCTGCATGACAAAATCACATTTATAATCCAGAATAATGACTTATCTTGATCTTAGCACTATGCCTCTGTTGATTCATCCTAAGCTTTATTTTTTTTTTGTATCTTTGTCACATCAGTGGTTCATATTCCATTTATGTTCTATCACAAAGCCCAGATCCTTTTTTTTGCATGTACTGCTTCCCATATTCCTATACTTGTGTTTTCAACTTCTGTAAAGTTTTTTCAATGAAGGACTTTGCATTTCACTCTTTGACTCTAAATTCATTTTGTTGGTTTATGCCCACTGTTCCAACATGCTGAGATCTTCTTGAAAATTGATATTGTTTAAAACGTTAGTTGTCCATCTATCTTGTGAGCCTGCAACCTTCATCTAAGCCTTTTGAAAATATGTTGAACAGTATAGGACCTAAAACTAAGACACTGTGATTTGTTCTTGATACACTGATGGGGTTCCTTCTAACCAATCTTTTCTAAATATATACAAACTAGCTACTTAATCGTCCCTGCCAAAATTTTGCCTGTTATCAGTGTTTTACTGACCAGTCCATAGTTGCAGTTCCTGCTTTTGTTTCATTCTGTCTCCCCCTCATTTTTTAAAGACACAATTTGTCCTTCTCCATTCTCCTGGCACAATGCTTGCCTTCTGCTGTGATCTTTCAATTATAGAAGCAACAAAAAAGGCTCATTTACCTCTGTCAGAAAGAGATTTCAACCTCTTTAAACATTCTTAGGTATAACTGATCTGATCTTGGCAACGTAAAATTGTTCATGGTAGCCAAGTAGCTTATTTTCTCTTTATTTACTTACTCCTTGTGTCAGTTGTTCTGCTTAGATCCATTTGAACTCAGTTCTCTGTGAAGAAGACTGAAGCCAAATAGTAACTGAGGAACTCTACTTTCTCCCTACTCCTTTGCTGTCCTACCATATTCTCCAAACATCAGGTCCAACCTTTCCTGTTCATTCTTACTTCTTTGGACAGAGGTAAATGAGCCTTTTTTGTTGCTTTTATCTTCTCTGGCAAGCCCAAATTCCCAAAATTCTTTTGGGCATTCTACTCATATTAATTACATGCTAGTATACTTCTTGATGATTGCAATCAGTTTTTCATTTCCTGTGCATGTTCCATTTAACTCTTAACTCGATTAAAAATAAAAAATCTCTAAGCACCCATAATGGTTTCTTAAGTTTTTCTTCTCATTGGAATGATATGCTTCCATATCTTATTTTAAGAGCAGCATGACCAGCCCTTGGGCCAAGTGTGGCCCTAGTAATGTGGCCCCACAGAATCATAAACTGCTAACATTATTCTGTGATTTATATGCATTAACTATATTATATATTTTATATGAAGTTGAAAACAATTTCTCTTCACTCTGTGTGGCCCAGGTAAGCCAAAAGGTTGGACATCTGTGTTTTAGAGCATTTCCCAGTTCTTTGGTTTCCCTTATATTGAGGATTTCTCTAGCTGAGAATCTTCCTAGTAATTTATTGAAATGGAATCACCTGAAATCTAGTGTAGAGGTAAAATTATGTCCCAGTTGTTCTTCCTGTGGTATCTAACTTCATGATTATATCATTATTTCTTCCAAAATTTTGCATTAATTCTATTTCTTCAAATGGTTCTTCTCTATAATTAGGGTCATATTTTTTATTTTATTAAATTTAAAGATTTATCTTGCAATTCAAGCCAGCTATAGAAGTAAAAGAGCCAGTCAATAAGCAGTCAAGAAACAACAGCAATAATCATTCAGCAACTTTCCTCTTCCTTTACTCTTCCTCTCTTTGTTCACTCAGTCAGCCTAATGGTTTCACCTTGGAAATAGGTCTGATTCGTAATAGTTCTCAAATATATTGTTCTCATTTATGTTCTCAAAATAAATGCTAAATCAGAAACTTTCAGAAACTTTTACAAGTTTAACAGTGCTAATTGGGATGGGGAATTCTGTCACTAAGTGACATGGTCCTAAAGCATAATGTCACATAGCCACGCTGACTTACAACAGCAGTTGTGGTTGTTAAGCAAATCCCACAGTCATTAAGTGTGATGTCTTGTGGTTTCCATTTGTGGACTTCTGCTAGCTTCCCTCATTGACTTCACTTGTGTGAAGTTTCATTGGAAGGAAATATGTATTTACTGGTTGGATGTATCCTTTTTGTCTGCAAACTATTCTGCAGAAAGAGTTGCTTATTTATATTTTTGTTTAAAAACTAAAAATCCTGGGGCACTCAGCAGAAACTGTCTTACTTTTTGGAGGGAATGAACCTGCATATCCACTAGTAAAATCAAAGGCCATTTTGAAGAGGATGGAATGTTTTAGATCAGATTGTGCTTAACTGTAGCTGTGAAGACTTACTATGAACATGTCCTATTATTTTCTCTGCATTTGCTTGTATATTTATACTAGTTTTATATTTTTAATATGGTCAGATGACTAAAGTTTGTGTGTATAAGTATGTGTGTATAATTTTGATTTTTTAAAAAGCCCTACTTTCTTCTCCATGCGTTATGTTAAATAAGGACCTGTCCTGAACAGTCAAGATTTTTATTCTGCAAAGCTCAATATATGAGAAGGACCATCCTTTGATTCACAATCTGCAATAATAATAGGCAGATCATAGCCACAATTAAAACCTTCAGAGTAAGCATAGTGAATTGTCTTGTCTCTGATGCAATCCCAGTTAGTGGCTGTCCCAGTTAGAGAACCGGACCAATAAAAATCTCTTAAGATTCCTATTCTTACATTTATGTTTTCTGGAAGGGAAATTCAAAGGTATGTTTATGCAAGATTATTTATGCCAAAATACTTTGGAAATCAATAGTACATGACCTACTTTATTGTCCATTGTATTTAAACTGTCATTAAGACTTAATTAGATCTCTTAATAGCCAGACATAGGAAAGCAGATCCCTATTTTCTTCTTCCTCTCTTGGCAGTTACCTTAGATATGATTTTCAGAAGAAGCTAACTTCTTCTCAAAACTCTTTGCTGTTCATCACAAAATAATTTGGTTTTCCCTATTTAGAATCCTATCTAATTGCAGGGGAGTATTTTAAAACAGCATTGATAACAATTAATTATAGTTAACAAGTTTACCTTCATTTATTGATGCTTATCTTCCAAGAGGCACCATATAAGAAGATGTTAATCCTACAGGGCAGATCAGATCAAGAAACAGATGCTGCATAGACCTAAAACAAATGGTTTATATGAATTGCATTTAATTAAAATTTAAGTATTTTATTGATTTTGTTTTTACATAGTAAGTTGTTTAAGAATCTTAGCAATTCAGTAAATTATTTCAGTATATTTTGAATTTGCTTAAATTATAATTTTATAATATTCAATTTTATTTTTATTCTAATTGCCTTAAAACGGTACTCAGTTGTACTTACCGTAATATTAACTAGCTAACTGAGAATACATTTCTGTAGTTGTTAATGAATTTGTGCACTGTCAACTATAATTATACACCTTTCTGTAGTAAGATGACCTAGGGCGGACAATTTTGCATCACCCAGTTGCTTTCAGATACCAACCCTGATCAATATAACACATTATCAAGTTTTGTGCAGTAGTACTCAGAATTTGTCTGATAAATTACCTGTTCTCAGGCCTCTATAAATTAAATTTACTGAACATTTAGTTCTGCCACATTATAGTGCCTTATAAGTTGATATTGCTTTCCACAAATTATCTGTTGCTTCCCTATACCCATCTAAAGCTTCTAACCCTTCTTTTAGATTCTGTTAGATTCTTGCTTTAAATCTTTAATCAAGGCTTCTATTTTATTTTATTTTTACTCTTGATATATGTTTTTGATTCTATATGTTTTTTAATGATTATATCCCACTGTCTTTATGCTGGCCCATGATTGTAATAACAATTTGATTGATTGGTTGATTGATTGTAGTAAGATACATTTTATACATATGTATAATTTGAATTTATTTTCTGATGTCTTGTTCATTAGGAAAAGCAACAATGACCTCTTGGCATGGGATCCACTCTTTAGAAATTCTGGTGATTCATCTTCCCTGGCCTCAACAATGTCGTCGTCTTCATCTGGTAACATTTTAATCAATGAAAAATTGAAATTATGCTTGCTTTTTTAATAAACAATTATACTCTACATGTGCTATGTAAAAGTATTATAAAATGTACAATTGCAGTCATTCAAATCTGTACTTTTTCATGATAGGATAGTTATTTAGAAGAGTAAGATAACTGTAGGAATCTTTTTACACTTTATCACATCTAAACATGCTATTCTCTCTTTTCAAAGCTATCTTTTTGATAAAAGCTCTTGCATATGCCATAATGCTAACAAGCACTATTTCAGATGCACAGTAAATTTCGTGAATTATTTATTTAGCATATAGCATGCATTGTCAGGGATAGAATGGAACAACTTGGTATGGCCAACCGGAGGGGTGAACCAAGCTGGTGGGTGAGCGAGTGGATGGGCAGAGCACAGAGCAGCAGCTGCGGGCTCCCCCTTTTCACACTACCCACTGCTACCACTGTGCTGAGTTCCGTGCCATTAAGCAGTAGGCAAGGCAGATGGTGGGGAAGCAATGCTGGGCAGGCACATCCCATGCTTCACATCCACTGCTACCAAACTGCCCAAACACCACTATCACTGCTGAACAGCCCGCAGCAGTGGCAGGGTGTGTGAAAATGGAATGTGTCCAGCCACCCCTCCCCCCGCCACCCGCCCTGCCCAGCACACTGCCGAATGGTACAAAAACTGCTACCCCACAAACAGCCTGGTGTGAAAATGGGAAGTCCCTGGCCACCATCACCACCACTCTGCACTCTATCCTCTTGGCTATTTCCTCTAGCTACCTGCAGTGAGTTGTCCCTGCAGCGAATTGGCTGTGTTGAGTTATCCTGCAATGACTTGGTGGTGCCAGAGGCAACTTGACATGGTGAGCAGGCCATGCAGAGCTAGTCATGTTAACTTGTCCTAGACCCATCAGAGAAATCTACAGTCCTGACAGCCTAAATTGCTAGTTCTTTATGTTTGGCACTTCCATGCCTATCTTTGGTGCACTGCAGGAACGAACTAGCTTACAACAGCTGACTAGCGGCACTCAGATTGCTGTCTCTTCCAAGTTTCTCTGCAAGTCGCACCTCACATCAGGTTGCGTTGCCTCGCATCTGGCTTGGTCCCATATCAGCTTCTACTCTTTCGCACATACAAACACAGCTAGGGTTTTCCCACTGCAGTGGTACCAATGTATCTACTCGTAATATTGCATGCTTTCAAACTCCTTGGTAAGCAAGAGCTAGGAATCAAGCAACGAGAGCTCACTTATGGAGCTGGGATTTGAACCACATGAGTGCAGATCATTTCTGGCCAACAGTTCCATCATCATTAAGCCACTGCACCACCACATTGCCTGTGCTAATTGTTAAAGTTAATAGTGCAATATTCATTAAACAAGTGAACAATCCCCATATTAAAGTAATATTTTCTACTAGTTTCAACAACAAAATATTTTCTATATTTTGAAACTCAGTAATTTAACTGATTAGTAACTATTTCTACAATCTTATTACAATGTGATTCATTAAAACTCATTACTGATGCTTTGAATATATAATAGCTATAAACAAGATAATGGGAATTTTTCACAGTTCATAAGCTATGGATAATAATTTACAGTTATATAATTCCAGTAGTGTGGTACCTATGGCTGAACTATTTTTAGTTGAGCTGTTTCCTGACTCTTAAAATTAATCTTAGATGTAAATATTTTGGAACAATTTGCTGTTATTTACTAATTAATTGTACATACGCATTAATATTCTGTAATTGCCTTCCAGGAAGACCAACAACACCTCTTTCAGTAGGAACATTAGTACCTCCCCCAAGACCAGCTTCTAGACCAAAGTTGACTTCAGGGAAACTCAGTGGAATTAATGAAATTGTAGGTTCATTACATCTTAACCCTAATGATGTTTACTTCTCTGATCATAGCATTGTTAATTGGAAAATAAGATAATGTTTTTGAATTTTGTTTGTTAGCCAAGACCATTCAGCCCTCCTTTGACCTCCAATTCCAGTCCACCTCCATCAGCCCCTTTGGCACGAGCAGAGAGTTCTTCCTCATTATCCTCTAATTCACTAAGTGCAACAAATACACCCACAGTTGGTAAGTTATAGTCTGCCATGGTAACATTCACATCTTTTTTAGTTTCTGGAAAAAAATTATTATTTACAGAAATGTGTATGCCACTCAGTTTCATTGTCTCAAGGTGGTTTATAAATGTATAACATAGCATCCAAGCAGTTACACATTCACCCAATACAATCAATATCTCATAAATCAAAAACTATCACCAGAATTAAAATAAAATAAAAAAGAGGCAATCCCTAATGCCTAAATGCCTGCTGTGATGTGCCTGCTTTTTTCAACTTTCCAAAACAATAATTGCAGGACCTAAAACCCAACCAGAATGATTTCAGGCAGTGCTATTTTTCTGTCTCCACCTAACTAGATCTCAGTGATACATACCAAACCTGTCTATTTTACCATAACTAAATTATAAACACCCTTATTGTAGATGGACATGGTATTTTTCAGGAGCAGCTAGATTCCAAAGCTCCCAACAATTCAATCACTTGGACTCACAGTAGGTGAGACTTGCAACACATATAATGGTAAAAGTTCCACATTTCTGAACTTATAAAAATCCACTGAGAAACACTGCATTTCATTTGTTTCATTTCATTTTTCATTTCATTTTTACACTTGTGAGGGGAAAATATTTTTATAATTTCTCCGCTTATTATGATCTCATCTTACTATGATTTTGGAATTGATTCTAAGCTCTTTTTCATAATTGCAGATACCTGTGTTTCCCTGAAAATAAGACCTTGTCTTACACGTTTTTTGCCACTAAAAAAGCACTAGGTCTTATTTTGGGGGGGGGGGCGTGTCCGCTGACCCACCTCACTTGTGCGCATCGCCCCTGGCCTCCTTTTCACTGTCAGAGGCCTTCGGGAACTTTTTGACTTTAGATAGTTGCAGATAGATCCGGAGTTCTGTTATCGGCTACAGAGACCTCCAAGAAAGGGCTTTAGAATAGGCCTCTGAGGCCAATAACAGAGCTCCGGATCAATCCAGAGCTCTGTTATCAGCTACAGAGGCCTTCAGGAAAGCCTTGCTGGCTGCAGAAGAAATGGGCTAAGGTGTGCAAGGCCTGGCTGTAACTATCTGAAGATAAGTAGTAGGGCAGCTCTACTCCACCCTAGCTTAATTTTTACCCGTGCACCCGGGAGTGGGTGAGGTCTTAATTAGGGCTTATATTGTGTGCACATGTAAAAATCAAGCTAGGCCTTACTTTCTGAGTAGATCATATTTTTGGGGAAACGGTAATAACTAACTCTTACTTTGATATGACATTTTAAAATATTTTTGCATTGAATTTCCATTGATTAGTGCAGTATTTTGAATTCTGCATCACCTTATACATAATATTTAAAAACAAAGGTCATGAAAAACGTAACCGTAGAATTAACAACTTTAAAGTTAACATTGTTTAATTGAAGCCTACAATATTATATATTCTAGGAACTTCACGTGGTCCTAGCCCTGTCAGCCTAGGAAATCAAGATACGTTGCCTGTTGCAATAGCCCTAACTGAATCTGTAAATGCCTACTTCAAAGGAGCAGATCCCACAAAGTTAGTAAAATAGTAATTCATTTTGAATGTCATATTTTGCATTTTAAAAAGCACATAAGGTTTCCTTCTTAGTTTTGAACAAATTTGAAACTTCAATACTTAACTGATATATCCCAATAAATAGTAAATTGTATCTCATTTTTAAACAACTGTTACATTTTGGGAACACATAACTACTGCAGTATTTTCATCTCTTTTACTAGACTATTTTATAGACGTTTCAGGTTTACTTTTTTTTTTAAAAAAATCCATTCTTTCAACAAAACTCCATCAAACGTATTTCATGCATATACTTACTGTGGATTGGACTTTAAGAAAAATGTACATCCTATGGAACTAATCATTCCATTCCCCCAAATTCTGACCTGAACTTACCCTTGTCTTCTACAACCAAGGTAGTATTTGTATGTACTTGGTTGGGGTGAATGGGGTGAGTTGGTTGCACCAACGTTTTTCAAACTCGGCAACTTTAAATTGTGAGTTTCAACCAACATGCTGGCTGGGGAATTCTGGAAGATGAAGTCTACAGATCTTAAAGTTTCCAATTTTCAAGTTTCCCCAAAGGTATAGAATAGCATTTGTATGAATTCTATTTGGAGCATTTCCAAAGATGGTAACTATGCTTTGGATGCTCAGCACTTCCTGAAAATTGCAAAGTTGTTCTGGGCAGGTTTATATGAGGAAAATTGGCTCCCCATTTTGCTTCATCTGAATTCTACAAGATAAGGCAGGCAACTGAGCTCAATAAATTAAAAATGGCAGCTAACATTTGTTTACAGTTTAAATGTATAAATGTACATTTCAAATCCAATCATATATTTTATTATGATTCCAATAATTAGCTGTAAAAGTAACTTTTGTCTTTTTACATTTTTCTCTAGATGTATTGTAAAAATAACTGGTGATATGACAGTCTCATTCCCAAGTGGGATTATTAAAGTCTTCACTAGCAATCCATCTCCTGCTGTGCTTTGCTTTAGGGTAAAAAACACAAGCAAACTAGAGCAGATTCTTCCAAATGCGCAACTTGTGTACAGGTTTTGTATCTTTTATTTGTTATAAAGCCATACTTTTTATTATCTTTTTATAATTTAATTCTACTTGAGTTGGAAAGTATGCTTCTTTCATAAATACCCTTATATTTTTTGCATTTAAGTTTTACAATTTAATTAAAAAATTATTTTATGATTGTGATAATTAAAATTAACTGTTAACTTCATAGAGGTATTTCATTTCAGAAAACTGTTTGAAATAATGTTAATCCAGTTTTCAAGATGGATTTTTTAAAAAATCCATCTATGCTATGCTAAACTATGTTATTGTGTTACGTTATGTTATGATGTTATGCTTATTGCTGTTCAACTTGAAATACTGTACTTCTAGAAAGGATTACAGAATAAATTGAACATTGCAATGTATGGTCTCAGATTATAGTTTAAAAATATCTAACATAAGATGAAAAGGAAATAGTGAAAAAACATTATGACCATGTAGATTAGATGCTGTAGATTACTTGCCATGTAGATTAGTTGCTGTAATGTTCTGAAACATTATTGCTTATTGATTCATAGTTTATTTTACAACTTCTTCAAGAAGTGCTTTTGCTCTTGCTATTGAAGCTTGATCTGCTCTGTCATTAACTGAGGAAATTAGGCATTAAGTAGAACAACTGCTAATGTGTTAGGTTTAAAGGTCCATCAGCTTCAATGTACCATATATGGCCCCATTTTTATTAGAATACATTCTGACAATTACCTTGAAGCCATTCTATAGCTACCAGTTTTATTTAAAGTTGGCTTACTTTCCAGATATCAACATCTGTAATTTTTTTCCAGATAATTCAGGATATTGGCAAGGCACAAGAAAATAATATTTCATCTTTTAGCAACTTTCCCTAAATTTTAGTGTGGTTGAAGCAACTCCATATAAATATTACCTATCATGCACACCTGCCATCAATTACAAAGAGAGATGGGTGGAACTTTGTTTTAAAATTGCCAGTCATCATAACCATATGGTGTACTATTAACACATTTTTGTGGGAGCAAATGTCTTTCTCTTTTATCTCCTTGACAACAAGAAAGAGTAATGTATGCCTTACTAAGCATATCTATTTTTGAAGCAGCAGATACAAATAGTTGAACATTCAGAAGACTATAGGTCTTGTCATTATTTGATTCTGAGTTAAGTTCTGTTGTTCTTTTGTGTCTGCTGATTTTTCTCAGGAAACTTTGATTCAGAAATGAAAAGACATTCCCATGAAAAAGAGGTTCTCCTGTTATTTCACAGCATCAGAGGAGGATGAGGGTCTCTGTCTAATTGGAGATTAAATTATTTTGTCAGGACTGAAATTCCACATGGTTTCTCTTCTACCCCTCTCCTTCATTTTGGAGACAGTAGACTTCAATGATACCTACCTTGAGATTGTTTTTATTGCAACTTTGGTATCAACATTCTCACTTTTGTCTTCTTTTTAGATGGATCAGTGTTATAATCTAACAAGGATCTCTTATGTTTTAAAAAAACTCTAATCATAATTATTTTGCCTAATTTAGGAAGTCTCTGTCTCTTTGCATAAGGGCATCTCAGGAACTGAAATTTCACATTTCAGGAACATAATGAAGATGCCTTAATTTAAAACCAAAATCAAACTGCACATAGGGAAAACAATTTATATAGGCTAAGGAAACAGAATTATATCTGAAACTATTTATCAGGAATAAAAAAATTTAAATGAAAATCTAATTTTTAAAAGAAAAAACTTTGATCACTGCAGCTTCCAGAACAAAGAGTTCTTTAGTCCAAAACCTAAGAGATGGGGTGGTGGTGGGGGTGGTGTTACAATGTTCTCTTTTTTGTTGCAAAATAAGTTCAGTTAAAAATAACACGTGTCTCTGAATTATTTGTGGAAATACCTCTGGAAAAATAATCTACAATCTGAAATGCACCTGAAATGCAACTTGCAGAAATAAATGCAAAATAAGATCTTATATCACTGTTTCCCAAATCTAGGTAAATTACCCAAAATTGAGCGAAAGTGGAAGATTTTTTGGGTAATGACACCTGGATCCATTATCAGATCAGTACAGTGACACTTAAATTGATTTAAAGTGTTGTGTTTTACCTACGTTAGTTAAAAGGAACATTTGATAAACAGTTTTGGATAATGAAGGAGAAAGTTTGGGAGGCACTGGCTTAGATCATTTATCATTTCCAGCAGTTCCACTGCACAATGTCATGACCATTGACTTTAAAGACTTCTTGGTGACAGTCATTTCATCCCAAGTATCAGGAGATGTACATAGGTTTTATACATAGACCAACACATACTTACAATCCTATAAAGAAAAATATATTATGCTAGAAATTATATTTCTGCCCAAAGTGGTCTTGAAATTTCAAGTAAGACAGTTAACTCTGCTACCATCTGTTTCCTCTCTTTTCTGATATTGAATAGCTTTCTAATCTCGGACATCAGTTAACATACTAGCTTTCCATCTGGCCTGTGGTAAGGTCTCTGTATAAATAAATTATGTCGGTCTCTGCGTTTATTGCTTTGCTTTTAATGATGAAAGATAGAAATATCTTCTGGTAGTTTCAAGAAACCAACATTTTTTTCATATGAGATTTCTAAGGCTTCTTCAACATAAAAGAGAACATTATTATCTATAGCCATGAATTTTCTCAATCTTAGTAACACAGATGCATGTTCTCAACCATGTATTTTTATCATGATATAATTGGTGCACTCTGAATAGAGAGGGCTCTATTGGTCCCAAGAACATGAAGAGAATGACAGGGTTACCTTCTACATCGCATAATGAAGCTTTTTTTTTTTCAACAAAACCCTTAGCTTTGGAAGATTCCTGATATAGGTTCTATATAGGTGCATACACATTTTCAGTACATGAATGCAACAACATGGAAATAAGTCTCATATGGTCCTTAATACTGCAGTCCCTATTAAAATGAGATATAGCATAGAATATAGAAATAATTTAATGCCACAAACATTTCACAGCAATTGAAAATTATTATTTATAGTTTTTATTGCCATTAATTGAAAATTATCATATAATACTTAAATACTCAAATATTAAAAATGATTTGCATCTACTATATTTTGATTATCTGGCATTATTCTCATATTGGAGAACAAATACTGGAGTGGAGAAAGATTACAAGCCACATGGTGGATTCATGGTAGAAAGAACATTGAAATGCAGACTGTCAAACGTGTATGTAGCTTGGTCTTCAAATCAGTACACTATAAAAGTTCTTAATTTTATCTTAAAACAAATAGAAAAAGTTCTACCTCAGAAACATATGCATATTGTAAAGGCATAGAGTAGAGCTACAGTTGATATTTGAATACACATAATAACTTGGATAGAAAAAAAATTGGAAAGGAAAAAACGGAGAAGAGTTCAGCAGTTAGTGTTTTACAGCATCTTTTTGTGTTAGTATAAAAAGTTATACATCTTTAAATTATGATATTAAACAGAATTCTGCTGTATGCTATAAGCAAATTACATGTTTTGTGCATGCAGGATTGGGTAGTAAAATGTGTTCTTCATCTTTTGAAGTATTGTCAATGTGTAAGAAAGGTTTAAATATATGTTTTCATGCCTCCATTTTGTTCACAGTGATCCATCACAAAGTGATTCCAGTACAAGGGATTTTTGGATGGATATGCAAGCTGTCACAGTCTACCTCAAAAAGCTATCTGAGCAGAATCCTTCTGCTTCTTATTACAATGTAGAAGTTCTGAAGTATCAGGTAATTTTTGTATTTTGGTGTTGTGAATTTAAGATCTTAACAAGGCTAGATTGTATTGTTTGCTGGCATGAATTACCACCCTACCTCTCTTACTATGTATGTGAAAACTGTATTTACACAGATTGCTGTGCGCCTTACAGAAATAAGCCTATTCAAAAACGGCATAGCAAATTAACATAGAGTCTGCATTTTTAAATTTACTTTAAAAACTGAATCAAGCTATTTAACTAGCTGGTCAGCTAATCAACCAAAACAAAACTTAACCAGCACAGAAAGTTAAAAAATCTTATTGAAGATTCCTATGTTTGTTGATTTTGGAAAAGAGCACCTCACTGCATGTTCTCTTTTATGTTGGGCTTCTGTGTGTAACCATCTTAGTAGCCTTAGGATTCTGTCATTAGGAGCAAGCAGCCAGAAGTCAGCTGATGAGCTATCCAGTACACTGATGAGTTATCATCCAAAGCTGTCATCACCACCATATATCACATCATGTCTGATACTTTTGGAATATTCTGTTTGCTCACTTTACCTTCTGCTTCAGGTATTCAGGTTGTGCTTGGGTGCAGGTTCATTGTTGCTAATCAGTAGCATGAATTATTTTATGTTGCAAGAAGTAGCAAGAATGATTGGATGTTTCCTGAGCAGATACTTAGGAATCCCTAACATCAAAATGTTTTAGTGTCCTTGTTCCTGCTGATTTGCACTTGCAAACAGCATGGTAAGGTCTTCAAAATCCTTAAGTACCTTTATGCTACACTGCCTTCTGGCCTGCAGCAAACCTTCATTAGTGGTGGTAAGTTATTTGCTGATTCCTCCAAGTTCCCAACATTGGCAGCTGTGGACTCAGATTTACTAAGGAATCTGTCTTTTTTCTTCCTGTTACTCTCAGCCCCTAGGCTGTTATCAAAACAGAATGGGCTGACATGGCAAAAAGTCAGCATCATGCCCTTTCTGCTTATGCTAGAGGGAGTGTCAACTCAGCACTAACCTTAAAATGTTCTATATGTCTCAGTCTTTTGACTTCCTTTTTCAGCAGATCTTGCCTTCCCTACATACAATATGTCTTTATATTCCACAGTCATGGTTTGGGAAATAAGATTTCCATACTGTGGAGAAGATGAATGTCTTCTTCAGGAAACTTCAGGAAAGAACCATAAAATGATTGAATCAGAAAAGGAAGCCTGAGTTTGAAAAAAAGCTATAATAGCATTGCTGTCTCGTTTGTATACATAAAATGCTATGTAATTTGGAATATTTTTATTCCCTAAATAAGAAAATACAGTAATTTTGTACTAATGAGGATATTATCTTTTAATAAAAGAAGGGATGGAATCTCTTTTAGTGAATCTGCACAATACACACTTTTAAAACCACATTCAAAAGCATATTTAAGCAGCTTCTGAAATAGAATATAGGGATATGGTATTGTCTGAAACAGGTAGTCATCCAGATACTAACGAACAACCACTCCAAGCATAGTTGCTTGATCACAACACCCAATCTAAATTAGCAATAGACTCCATAATAGTTCTCCAATCTGCATTGTAGATTTATTGTATTGTATATTTATGTATCCCTAGAAGGTTCCAGCATCCCATATCTATCGATGTTACTTCATTTAATTTTAGCAGGGGTGTATTTACAGTATGGAGCAATTAGCCTAATGGTATGTTGAAAACAAAAGACTAATTAATTAAAAGTCACAAAACAAAGTCTAGTTATAGCACACAACTCAGCATGGAAGATTTGATCCTAGCCTTACCTACACCTTAACATGAAGATGAGTGCACAAAACAGCCCTCCAGCTGACTTCAGTGGTCATGGGGCACACATTATTTTAGGTATTCAGGGCCTTAAAAATAAGCACATTTTGAACTGAGTCTGGAAATGATTAACAACTGCTTAAAAAGAAAGAAAGATGTCAGATTCTCAGAGTCCAGTTAAAACTTTAGCAATTGTATTTTTCACTCAGTGAATTTTTCAAAGATAGTCCTACAACAGTTCACAGTAATAAGTGTAGTGCCGTGTTTCCCCGAAAATAAGATCTATTCTGAAAATAAGACCTAGTTTGATTTTACACATGTGCCCAATATAAGTCCTACCCCTGAAATAAGCCGTAGTTAAGATCCCGCCTACTCCATTGCACCTGATTGCACAAGATGGGGCGAGTCACACAAGTAAAAATCAAGCTAGGGTGGGGATGGGGGGGGATGGAGCTGCCACATGTGCCCTGTACAAACTTACCTTAGGACAGTTGCAGCCCGGCTCTTTCACACCCTGACACCTGCCTTGCCATGCTGGTCCACTTCTTCCGCGGCTGCTTGCCGCCGCCTGCCCACCCTCCCGTCCCGCTCCCGGCTTCCATTTCACTGTCAGGGGCCTTCAGGAAAGGCCTCTGCAGCTCAGAAATGAGCCCCAGATTGATGCGTGCAACACCCCCCAGCCTCCGTTTCACTGTCAGAGGCCTTTTTACTCAATTTTTAACAGTTATTCAGAACTATATTCTGAACACTTCAAGAAAAAGCAGAGTTAACAGAATTCTCCCTGTCCAGGCTAGATGATCAGGGGGGAGACATCAACAATAGTTTACAAGTACTGTTGCTGAGAAGATCCAATAGGTTCAACAGAATCAACAAAAGAAGAATCAGGACTCCTCTTTACTAGTTCCTAGTTTAATAATTTCCTAGGCCAGTCAAAGCTATTAGACCCCAAAGAACCATCTTTAAAGCTTAATGCTATTTAACAATTTCCTATTACATTACATAGAGTTAAGTAATAGATTAAATCAGGCTTGTCCAACCCGCGGCCCACGGGCTGCATGCGGCCCAGGTCAGCTTGTAATGCGGCCCAGTGCAATTTTTTATTTTTTAAGAAATTCCAAAGTTTCAAGTTACACTGCCGGCGCTTGCGGACGGAATGCAGCCGGGGCACATCACAACGGTGACGCCAGCGCGCTTCACCCGCACCATCCACTATATTAGCTCCGAGAGGCCACATCTTGCGGCTTGTGCTGAGTATGGGTGAGCGCGTCACAAAAGTGACACCAGCGCGCCAGCTTCACCTGCCCCCCGTCTATTTTAGAAGCTCCGACAGGCCACATCTTGCGGCTTGTGCAGAGTGTAGATGAGCCGGTTGAACTGTATTGCGCTGCGGCCATCACTGTCGCACAGCGCTCCCCCACTGTTTTTGGATGATCAGGTATCGTTACTGTTATTTTATTTTATGTGCGGCCCAAGCCAAATTTTCATCTTCTAATGTGGCCCAGGGAAGGTGAAAGGTTGGACACCCTTGGATTAAATAATTCCAACCTAGGGCATTTAACTATACAATTATAATTAAATAATTACTAATAACAATAATGAAAACATCTCAAAATCTCTATGAAATTAACTTCAATAATAATTGGCTTTTTAGAGACCAAAAGTATATGAAGTGAAAAATGAACTTCGGAAGTCATGAGATTTCTCAGGATTGATCCTAAAAGTTGTTATTTTATTATTTTCAAAGGTATTATCAAACGGTATCCAGTCTACACCTCTGAATCTTGCCACATATTGGAAATGTAATGATAGCACAACTGATGTAAGAGTTGATTACAAATACAATCCAGCATCTATGGCAATGCCAAGTATGTTATCCAATATACAAGTCATTGTACCAGTTGATGGAGGTGTAATAAACATGCAGTCACTTCCACCAGCAAAATGGTAATTTTTTTATGATTGATACTACATTAAATTCATATTAAGATTCTTGTCATGTCTTCTAAAACCATTTGTGAAATACATTGATTATTGGTGCTTGAAGCAGTTCTCATGGAACTGAAAGAGAGAAGTGTTGTGAGACTAATGGGAATTTTATGATGGGGTAGGTATTACAGAAGCTTGGTTGATGCACAAAAAGACATTTGCTGCAGATCCATTTCTGGGATGTCTAGTTACTGGATTGTGGAATTTTTGGTCTGCTGCTGTTTCTAGTTAATACTGTATCTGTCTGGAATAAGACTTCATCTATTCACAGTATTCTGGTACCACCCTACCTGGTGTGAACCACCCTACCTGGTGTGTAAAACTGAAACATGATTGGAAAGTGGTGGGTATTGGCCTTGTCAGAGATTTATCTTCTGGATTTTAGGTCTTGCAGAAGTCTAGGCATGAATGATTGCTCTTTGCACGATGAAATGCACTACTCCAGTGGTATATGGATACAGAATAATATAGACCTGGCCTTGGAAGTGAGGAAGAAGAAATGAGAAAACCAGTGGGAGATGAGGAAAGTTTGAGACTACACAGTCCTGAGAAAAAAGGAGAAGCTTTGACAGATTTTCAAGATTGTTGTCAGTCCTTTGACCTATGCATGGTCAAGAAACAGGTGTTTCAGGGATTCCAGTAACCTTTTTAAAATGATTGTAGGACAGAATAGCAGAATATTTGAAAGCCTACCTGAGGCTATTATGAGTTATTTTCGCATGCTTTTTCTCAGGACTGTGTAGTCTTTTTGGAAAGTTCCTCCCCTCTCCCCCTTTAATAAGTTGATAATTCCTTCCTCATTTCCATTCTTCTCAATGAATGAAAGTATCTTTATGTAGTACTGAACTGTAAGGACAAGTTGAGATAACTGCTAGTGTAGTATCCAACTTACTCAGCAATGGCTCTTTTTAAATTCCTGGATCTTATCATAGGATTGACTATTGGTAGAGATTTCTATGTTGTTGGTGTTGGAGGCCTATAACTCCTTTGTCATTTGATGACTATAAAGATGATTAAAATTCCATTACACCCATGGGCTTGTCCTAAACAATCTCAGCTCCTGTGTATTTTGTGCACAACACTTGTTTATGATTACTCCAGTGTTGTGTGCCTTTAGAAGGAAGCTGCCAGAAAAGATCTTCTGCTAGCTTGGGTTGAAATGGTAACGGTATGCTGATGGTATTGAATTATATATCAGCATCCTAGCCTTAACCAGAGATGCTTTGGAAATCTTGAATTAGTATCTAGAGATTGCAAGGTCCTGGATGGGCCAAAACAACTTTAAATTCCTTTCAAAAATATCTCAGCTCATTGGCTACCCTGGTGATTTCTCTAGAAGGGATCATTGCTGTCTGAAGGAGCAAGTCCACAATTTAGGGATTATCTTAGTCTCGTGGCTCCTATTGGAGACAACAGATAAAAGCTATGGCCAAAGCATTCTTCATTCAGCTAAGGTGATGCACCAGTCGCAGCCTATTAGAATTGTGAGACCTATACCCATATTACCATCTATATCAATATTGGGCCGCCTTTGACCATACATTGGAAACAATATTAGTGTACAATGCAGCAGTTAGGATATTAGAACTATATTTGTCATATAACACCAGTTATTTGGTGGCCTCATATGCTACCAATTAGTTTCTGAACTTAATTCAGAGGCGTGGTTATTACACATAAAGCCATGAATAGCTTGGTTCCAAGGTTACATTAAGGATTGTCTTTTCCAGTGGGAATATCTAAAATCTGTTTGAGGCTGATATCCGATGCATACTTGCATTATATTTTTAATTACTTGAATACTTGCCTAAGAGAATAGATGCAGAGTAGCAGTATGGAGAACTGCCAATATATGATATATATTTTTCTTATAGGAACTCAGAGCAGATGAAAGCTTTGTGGAAATTAGCTAGTATTTCAGGAAAATCGGAAAATGGCGGTAAGAAGAAATGTTTTAAGTTAACTGTTATAGATTAGAAAACTATCATTAGTATTTTGACAAAAAATAATTTAAAACTAAGCATATATTCTATATATAGAAATATAAATAATTATTTTTCTCCCCAAATTCTCCCCCATCAACACTATCATATTTTGCAATATTTTATGTATTTATTTAGAAAATTTATATATCAAAACAGACATTGAGCCTTATCTTTTTTTTCACAACAGCATAATTATGAGTATATACTATACTGAGTTGCAGAAAAATAAGTTTTGTCAACCTATCTCAATACAAGATAAAATGCAAGAAAAAAATGCAGTAATTCAAATTACTTTCAATTTAGAATGAAACATATGCTTTGGTTCACTATATTGAAATGAGATCTTCCTAAGCATGTAATAAAGGTGTGTGTAGATCAACCCAACAGACATTTGTATGTCTGTTTTGATCTGAGGTTTATACCAGATTGATCTACGTCTATACAATTGTATTGTATCTTTTTCTGTATGCATTAGCCACAATAAAGAAAGCTTGGTATAATTAGTCTTATATACTTTAAAAGATTCAAAAACAACTACAACTCCAATTAATACATATGCTAATAGAAACATGAGATTCAATAGGAAATGTATAAAATTACTCCAATTAATTGAATAGCCAAGTAATTTTTAAAAAATTATTGTAAAACAAAAATATATTTTGGTATAGAAAAATACCTAATTATCAATACTTGCAATATCATCTATTTATAAGAACACTGTGTTAAACATGAGCCGCTGTTATGTTCTGTAATAAAATCAGCTGATTGTATTAGTGTTTTGCAGCAATTGTAATGAAGAATTTTGAGGCACTTTCAACATGAAAAGAAATGTTGAAAGTGCCTCAAAATTCTTCATTACAATTGCTGCAAAACACTGGAGAAATTTTTGTGGATTTTTTAAATGTATTATCAGTCAAAGATCAATTGTACTGTAGTACTTATGCTAATAAGCAGACTTCTTTATTATTTCTCTCTCTCCTCCTCCCCCCCTTGAATAGGCTCTGGCTCTCTCAGAGCTAAATTTGACCTTTCTGAAGGACCCAGTAAGCCAACAACACTTGCAGTGCAATTTATCAGTGAGGGAAGCACCCTTTCTGGAGTAGATGTTGAATTAGTAGGCACTGGCTATCGGCTTTCCCTTATTAAGAAGAGGTTTGCCACTGGTAAGAAGGATAATGTTCTTCTGAGGATAACCTATAGAGCTAATCTGACATTCATTGCTGATTTAGAATCATAAGTGTAAAACTTTTTGTAATATGTGTTTGCAGTTCCATAATCCCGTTATCAGTTTATTTATCAAATTTATAAGGCTACCCACTGCACAAATAGGCGACTCTGGAATGGTGTGGAACAAAGTTGTTAAAATGTGTTCTACTTTGAAAAAATATGCACACTATTTTGATTAAAACATGTTTGTATGTGTCTGTGTGTAATATAGGTAGTAAGCACTGTATTTTCTGCCCATTCTTCTGGTTCATTTAACAGTTCAACACCCTGGAAAACTCTCCTCCTATGTGTAAGGGCAACAAAGGGTTTGCATGATAAATCACACCAGGTTCCCTGACTGCAACAAAGCAGTTCCCAAGGATTCTTCCATCCTTAGAGCCTGAAAGGAAATGGGAGGATTCATGCAATTCATGAAATCCTAATTTTAGACGGAAGGTCGGGGATCATCACTATGAGGACTGAAGTAAACAGTCCAGGATAGCAAAACATGTGGAAGCCTACTTTAAAAAATTACTTTTGTATTAATGTTTATTGAAATACTAATTGGAACTGTTTATGTCTTTCAGGACGATATATGGCAGATTGCTGAACAGCCTGTTAAGAAAACTAGATTATTTTCCAATGAATAAGAAGTTTATTCATTCTCTTACTATCTTTCCAACACTATTTTAACATGCATTAATTTTTGAAAACACATTGCATTGTTTTTGGAGTTTATACCCAACAAAATGCACTTTTGAAAATAAGTCAGTTTAAAAAATATTCTGTTTTGAAATAGCACTGAAATGAACTCCAACAATATAGAAAATCAGATGCAATACTGGGAAACAAGATACTGAAATACTTAGTAGTAATGTAGCCTCAGAGCCAAATAGCAGTTATGTGTGGTATTTAAAGTGTGTGATGCTTTGTGATACCTTAAACAAAACTATATTTTAACTTTCTATAAATATTATTGAAGTATATTTTTCAATTTTCAATATTGCCATTCCATAAACAAAACAGTGGCAAAGTATTTTTTGTTTTGTTTTTACACTTGTATATTCATGTGTCATATCTTATTAGAGATTATCTATAAAAATAACTTTATTTCCATATATCATACATAATTAAATGACCAGTGTTTTATAATAGATAATTTTTAATGTAAAGTGCAATGGTTTTTTTAACTGCAATGTACAACAGAGTTATTTACTTCTGCCATTAGGTAACATGATGGGAGTTGTAATTTTAATTAATGCTGTAGATTATTTATTTTTATATGAAATGTGTAATGTTTGTGCCTTTTCAAAGCTGTGCCTGTCAAATGTTTATGTGCTTCTCATTTCTTGTTTTCATTATCTAGATCTTCCTATTAGTAAACTTGAAGGAAGTAATCTTATGCTTACAGAATGGAAGAATCAATTGTGTTCTATCTTCCATGTACCCCTCAAATTTGCTAGGGAGGCTCTTCAGGACTTCTGGTGCCGATTTGGTGAGGTCATGAGGCATTTAAAGTGGAAAGAAGTCAACCAGCACACTACAATCTCTTTCACTGGAAGATAGGCACAATTGGATATAACTTGGCATTTGGAAATCAAAACAGAAAATAGCCTTTAAAATAACTTCTGTTGGGTTAAATGCAATAAATGCAGCCATTACAAAGGGAACCTTTTAACTTTTGTCAGTTACCATATAGTATCAACATTTAAAATATCACCAAAGATGTGTAAAATCCTGAAAGTGCATTAAATTTTAAAATAATAAAAAATGCTACACTTCTGAAAAGTGTAGAATTTCCTCTTCTAGCTACAAAAAGCTGGATTTCATATGCTTTCAAACATAGAATGGATTTAAAGTGTTGCTTATGAGCAGCAGTGTTGTTTTAAAGATCTGTTTTCAGTAAAACAAAAATAATTATTGATAATTTCAATGTTTTATGACCACAAATAAAGAAGCAAATAATAGCCCTAATACAAAGTGACCCATTTATATAAGTTTAATGCAAATTCTGTTTTTTGAATGTATCTATATGCCTTTAAAAGATTAAATGCAGAAGTCAAAAGTTATTAGGGCAGGTGAATTATATGATCAACAGCACCAGAGATTAAGTACTTTTTCAAATTCTAGTTCCTAACAAAAGCATACATGAAAATCACTAACTCTGGATAATACTCTAATGAATAAAACAGTGCGTTAAGATGTCAGTGTTTTATATAGCCACTAAATTTTGATGAATCCTTAGCACACTACAAATACAGTTAGATGTGTTCTCTTCTATTGACATCAAAGTAATGAATACCTAGGATAAATGGAATATCTTTTCCTACCTTTTGTGAGACCATTAATCTCCTACAAAAAGTGGAGAGAAAATATCAGTGATGTTGGAGGGTGGGGGTGTCAGACACCTGAGATGTGGTCTTATTTTTAAAGATACATGGATCGATTATTTTCTTTTGTTTTGCTTTTAAAATGAAACAAACCTTTGCCATCACTTCATGTGACAGATATACCTTCAGCAACCCAGCAACATTCATTCTTAAACTGGGATATAAACGTCTCTGAGAAAGATACTAGGTTATGACATTGTAATGTACAAGATACTCTGGCTCATTATTGGGATAGGGGGAAATGGCAGCTAATTTTTTTTCCTTAAGAAAAAAAAAAGCCACTTTATTGTTTGATTTTCAACTCTGGCCCCTCAAAATTCTTCAGTTTCACATTTTTAACCAAAAAGGAATCCAATTGTAATTGTTCTCAGACATAAGTACAAATACTGAAAAGAATGAATAATTCATATATTAATAATTGATTATAGAATTGCAGTCAAAAATTAGTTTTTACATATTTGCCTTGTTTTATAAAAATCTAAGATCCCAAGATCTCATTAGATCCCAAAAATTCACATAGTGAATTTTTATATTGTAGAATAATGTGTTTTGGTGGAATTTTTAACGGGATTTTAGATGGTACAGACTTTTAATGGATTCTTAATCGTAATCTGCTAATGCAATCAACTATCTGAACAGTTGAATAACTTTTAAAAGTCAGTTTGTTTTGTCTTCCATTTTAATCAAGTATTCTTTCTAAATTAGTGCTAACTTTCAGCACCTTCTAGCCTTACTACCAAATGTTCTCACATATTCATAAAGGCTGCAGGTTATAATTTTGAAGCCATGCAATTTTATATATAATTTTTAAAAAATACTGTATCTAAATATAGATATAGATGTGTATAAATAAAACCTGTCTGGTGGAAATTTCATGTAGCAAGCTGGATCTTGCTTGTTTATAAAGATATCGCCTTTGTAGCTGCCTCTTGGGAGAATTTGTAAACTCAAATCTGAAAGGTCTGCAGGTTCTACAAACTGTAAATTAGAGCAATATAAATCTTAGAGAAATTGTAAATACATCTGATCTTTTACAAAAATGTTTTCAAAATTGCACCTATAATAAACATGTAATATATAACAACCTGATTGTTGCTGTTTATATGATTTCATTACATTATGCTGAAGCATTCCATGGACAGTCTTCAGATAAAATATAATTTGATTCTGCTTCACCGTTAGAATGTGTTCCTTTTCTACATATTTTTAGCACTATTATGGCTATATGTTAATGAGCTTACTACTACCAGACAACATCAGTGCTCACAGTCTTTTTTTTCCAGTTTACTCGTATCAGAATGTAAGAAAAAAAAATAGTCTGTTCCTGTTTCCTTTTAGTTTTTTGTTGAATAATAAAAGTCATCTCATCCTCATTATATACAGAAAAAGAAATGGCTAAACTCCCACCACTTTTTTTTAAACGTTTTTTGTATTTCTCTGTGATTTGGGAAAACAATTGGGTGTGTAGCTATGAAGATAATGTAGTACAATATACATTTTAAAATGTAAACTAATTACTGTTAATTCCCCAATAGTTTTTTCCTCCACTGTAACACTCAGTGTAATCCAATAGTGTACAATCCATGAAGTTGATATGAAAGTACAGTATGGGAGCAGTTTTGCAATCACTAACCTTTCTCCAGCTACTGAAACTATAAATTCATATTGCTGTGTTGGCTGGATTATATGAAGTTCTGGTGAACATGCAGAAAGTGGCCTCTATGAGTGAATTGAGCACAAGCATGGGAAGAATTGCTTCCAGTAAAAAAATAGATCATTCACAGTTCAAAATTAAATTTGCTGCAGTTTGCCAAAAACTAGAGCAGAATGAAAAAAGTCCCAAAACAATTTTCTTGAGAATGATTGGGGGGACAGTAGTAGTTCTGAAAACCTCCATCAGAAAATGCTCTAGACTTACTTAGTGCTAAATATTTTCTGTATGTACAGCTCTGTCATATTAGAAAAGTATGTATTTGCTCGATATAAAAGTTACATAATCAGTGCTGAAGAATTGGAGACCTGCAGTGATTAGACAGACATCTGCAGGTATTAGCATCTTCCAAATGAATTTTTTAAATATTTATTAAATATATGCCTGGTCTTCCTATCCAAACTCAAAATATTTCACTCTTATTTTTCAAAGCACAGTTCTGATTTATGTAAACCAAATTTTTTTCCCTTGTACAGAACTTTAGAATTTTCACCTGCAGCTTAAATGATTTTAAGCATAAAAAAAACCCCTAAATTAGGCATCGGTTCCATGCAGAGAAGCAATTTCATGGGACCCACATAGGCAACAAACAAGATATTCCTCTTATAATGAACTTTCATTGGGATTTCCTCCTGCTGGGATTCCTCAGCTATAGTTACAATGATATTCCTGCCTCAATTACAACTGACATTTGTAGGTATGTTATCTGTCATACCCACATTTAATATTTCTAAAATGTCCGAAGAAACCAATACTGTATCCCACAATTATCCAAATTGCTGTAAAAGCTTTACGTATTTCTGAGGAAGAAAAAAGTTGGAAGTATTTTTTGTATTCTGTTACATAATCCTTTCCTGCTGCAATGGACATACTGAACGTTTTTAGCATCCCCTCCTCTCCCATCCCACCCCACCCCGCAAAAAAAATATCGACAAATATGAAAGCTGTTTCTGAGGGAAGTGGTGCACCTTGTTAAAAGTTTTCTCCTGGGCATGCAGTTGCTAGTTTGCACCTGCAAACTCCACTGCTGCGCGTCACACTTTAAAATGCCGCCTTCCTTCCTCCCCATCCGAAGAAGTGGGGGCGGGGGGGAGAAGAGGACGGTTTCTATCATTTCCGCGGCTCCCTCTCGGCACCGCCTGTTTGGGAAGGAGCTTCACCCCAGAGGGCGCGCGCGATTTGCTTTCCCGGCGCGGCCTCTGGGACTCGACTGGGGGGAAAGATTCTGTGGCGGCTGCGGAGGAAGGACCCAAGTGGGAAGGAAAACCGCGGGAGCTTCGTGGCTCAAGGTCATTCCGGGCGTCAGCAAACCGGCACTTTCGGCCGGAGGAAAGCGTCCAGCTTCCCGGGGGCCCCCGACGCAGAGACCGTCGAGAAAGGAGAAGAGTCTCTCCGGTGTAAGGTAGTAGTAGCCAGGCTTCTAGTTCCATCCTTGGGGAACCTCTCCGGTGAAGGGAGGGTGGGAGAAACGAACGGCTGGGCTTTTGCAGGCAAGAATGGCGGCTAGTGCGGAGCAGCTTTTTCACCCCCTCGGATACTGTTCGGGCTTGCTATTTTTTGGAGAACGAGGCCGATGCTGTAGCCAACGTCGGCGTAACTCCTTTATTGCGGCTTCTTCGCGCTGCCGCCACCCTTTTCTCAACGTCGCTTGCAGCCACAAAAAGCTGGTGGAGTTGGGTTTGGTGGGGGTAGGGTTTACTTTGAAAGGTGAGGAGCTTATACTCCATACGTGCAACTCAGTCTTCAAACAGGTTACTGCGTTTGCACTCGAACTCTTTGTCCTTAGCCACCACAGCCCTTGGGCATGCTGAATGGAGAGGGGAGGAGGGGGGGTGAGGAAAATTGAGGTTTTGGCCCAACACAGCTGGAGAGCATCAGTAAGAGCGAGCAGCTGACTTGTCAGTGTGATGTTTTAGCTGTAGGGTTGGTGGGTTGAACGCTGGAAATTGGGAATGCTTTTTTCACTGTGTTGTGGAGATGCCCTAGTTCACAAGTGGTATACAGTGAGGAAAAATTCCCACCTCAAAACATACAGTATCCCATTTTGCAGATCATGTTCCCTGCAAATAAATGTTCATGTTGAAATGGTGATCCAATCATTCCAGAATGCTGTGGTATCTGCTTATCCTATGCCTTTGGACTACTTCTACCTGCCAGTCGTGTGTGTACGTATTTATGTTTTGTTGCTTCCAGTGGTGTTTTTGGCACAAGGCTACCTTTCTTACTCAGAGGCTGGATCTCCTGTTGTGAGATTGCTCTTTATACATCTCATGAAATGGATTCCAAGCTTTCAAAACTAAGTGAATAGAGTAGATAAAACATAGAGTACTGTAAGATGCCTCATTTTATTCCAAAAAGCTGATATGACTATCCTAAAATGATTCAAAAGAGTTGTTTCCAGATATTTCTACCTGACCAATTTAGCCATGATTAATTAAAATAATCCAGTTTTATAAGTCTCCAGGACACACTGAACTGTAAAGACATATGTATATAAATACATTAATGCTAAATTCACATGGTATAATACAGTGGTCCCCAACCTTTTTTGTACCAGGGACCAGTTTCACGCAGAAACACTTTTTCAAGGACCAGGTAGGGGCGTGAAGGTTCCAATAACAGTAAATAAATAAGCGATGAACCCGTAACTTACCCTTTCCAAAAAAACTCTCCAGTGTGTTTCTGGCTCATTTTGCGAGGGCTAGTTTGCATTGCTGATGCAGGATAAATACGTGCCAAAGAGGAGTCAAGCACGGAAGTTAGGCGAGGGCAGAAGTGGTTGTCTTTCAAAATAAGACACCCGGAAGCAAAAACATATTTTTATATATATTTTAATCACGATTATTCATTCTTTGCGGCCCAGTACAAAATGATCCATGGACCGGTACCGGTCCAGAGCCCGGTGGTTGGGGACCTCTGGTATAATAGACTAAAATGTGATTGGTGTTCAGTGTGTCCTACAAGCATAGATTGACACTCCTGATATTCTTACCATCATAATGAGGTAGTGGTACATAAAAAAATATCTGGATAGAAAAAGGCATGCAGTAATTTTACAAAAAAAATCTGCTGACAGGAATTTGCTCTTAAGTAACTTCTTTTTGCTGACTTAGCATAAAACCAATATATGTTGTATTATGACTAGCTAAAAATAGCTTCAGATATCAAAGGGAAAGAATGGCATATGCTCATGCACTGTTTCTTAAAAATAAAATTACTGCTTGCTACAATTGTTTGTCCCCATTTTCAGCCTCTGCTATTAAATAACTACCTCTGCTATATATCACATTTGCATAGTGGCTGTTAGCGTCTTCATCTTATTGATAGTTCCCTGATACAAGCAGATAGTTTACTTATGACAATACAATTCTATAGCCTAACTTACTATGTATTTTGAAAACCTACACATTCTGTTCTACTTTATTTGAGGATAGAAATGTGTAGTTCCCTTTTGTCATTTAAATCTTTTTCTACTTGGGGTGGAATAAAAATCACTTTTCAAAACTTAATGTTGCAGAGTATTGCATACATTCTTTGGCTCACATCATTTTAATATTTCATAGAATTTAAACAAACTTATATCATTTGAGTGCAATTACAATGTATAGGCATTATACTGCAGTCTACAAGATGTTTAAAGCTTGGCTTTAATTTTGTTGGTATTCTGGAGGATAATCATGTTTCATATTTTTAGTTCTTGGCTAAATTAAGCTGTGATTTTGTACTTGCCTACATGGGAGCCAATTGCATTGGACTTGTTTCTGGATAAGCAATGTCAAATAAAGCAATGGCATTCTACCATGAGAGGTTTCTCTCTGGTCTTCAGATTATTAATGTACCTAATCCCTTCCTGTAATACTTTATACAGATGTGGAACCATTAAAATGATGGATATATTTCAGAACATTTCATCATACCAATGAATTTCTTGAAAATAATTTTAAAATAGTGATGATTTTGAGAATGTTATCAAACTCTTATTATGAATGTTTAACATTTTGACGGAACATCAAGCTAATTAATGTTACTTGTACAATTATTTCACTTTTAGAATTCATAATAAACATAGACATTATTTTTCTATAATAGAACTTCATTGTTAATTCCATAACCATGAATTGCTTGTATTCTTTTTTCCCTGATTCTGAAAATATTATAAAAATGTGAATGGATAGATGGAAGATAGACAGAATGTATATGTAGGAGAGCCAGTGTAATATTGCAATTAAATCACTAAGCTAGAAGTGAAGCTATCCAGGTTGTATAGAAATTGGCTGGGTGATTTACAGCTGACACTCACTCTCAGCCTTAGCTTAGAAAATTGGAAACATCTATCTACTAATCCATATTGAATCAGCATGGCAGATTTTAGTCCCTAATTTTCAATAAAGAGGCTGGTGGATTGATTCATGTATCTGTCTGTCTTTGTAGCTGCACTACAAGATTGACACAAAAAAGACCCATTTTATAAATGTAATTAAAAGGTCCATGCGGTGGTAGGATTCAAAAAAATTTACTACCAGTTCTGTGGACATGGCTTGGTGGGCATGGCAGGGGAAGGATACTGTAGTCTCCAGTCAGAGGTGGTATTTGCCGATTCTCTGAACTACTCAAAATTTCCGCTACCGGTTCTCCAGAACTGGTGAGAACCTGCTGAATACTACCTCTGGGTCCATGTTTTAATGTTTTGTTTTCATCTTTGAACTAAACAGTTGCCAAAATACAGAAAAATATAAGATGTCTAGATTAGAAGAAACTGGATTAAGGTATATGTTATTTTTACTTTTTATAATAGTTTAAAGCTTTAGTCCTTTGCCTCCAAACTTAATTTTAAGTAGATGTTCATAGAATTGCATAGTTTATAAACCAATCTGATTGCACCAGGTCTTTAACTTACATAGGCTAAACAATTGTCAACCAATGAATTATATAGTCCTGTATCTTGTACTTATTAGGAACTTATTGCTGCATTTTCACAATTTTGGATAGTTTTTAAGGACAGCTCCATTTATAACATCTTTGGTAAAGTGATCAAACCGGTCAGTTCTCGTGGAAATCAACCCTGACTGCTCTTTAGAAGGCCAGATCCTGAAGATGAAACTCAAATACTTTGGTCACCTAATGAGAAGGAAGGACTCACTGGAGAAGAGTCTAACGCTGGTAAAGATTGAGGGCAATAGAAGAAGAGGACAACAGCAAATGAGGTGACTGGATGGAGTCACTGAAGCAGTAGGCATGAGCTTAAATGGATTCCGGAGGATGGTAGAGGAGAGGAAGGCCTGGAGGAATGTTGTCCATGGGATTGCGATGTGTCGGATAAGACTTTGCAATTAACAACACCAAATAACCATCTCTAAGTTGTTAAAGATTATATATGGTACCAGTTTAAAAAACCCACTAATTCAAAATATACCTCCCAACTAAATAGGTATATTGATATGATTTCAAAGTAATTGCATATATAAGCTCAATTATACAGTGTTTCTGTAAGAACATGATACAGAATGAGAAAAATTCAGCAAGAGTATATTTTATATGGATGAATTTTGCTAAAGTAAGAAGTGTGAGCAGGATTAATGAGAAATAAATGCGATTAGAATATGACAAACTTATTAAGCCAGTGCTGCCAATTCTATTCTGAAAGAAGAAAGAATATGATAAAACAAATTCAGTCTGTCTAGTCTTGTTTTCTTTAAACATTCTCCAGATATTTCAGCTACAAAGCTCAACATTTATGGGTCAAAATGATATCTTATAGTCCAAGACTTCTGCAAGGTACTACAATGGGATAGGCTAAAGTTTTTTTCATGTTCCCAATTCCACAATTTACAATAATGAGAAATAAAGCTGCTTCTTTGTAGTCTCCATCACATGTGCATCACATATATGAGCTGGTACATCTGTTTAAAGTCTAAATGGAGAATTATTGATAAAATGTAATTACTGATAAAATGTAATGTTGCCTCAAGGAGTAAGAATAATATTGAAGAAGCTAAAAGCTAAGTAGGATCTGATTGATTAGTACTTGAATGACTGACAGACAGACTGATCTGGATGATAGACCACCAGGAAATAATCAGAGCTGTAAGGTAAAATGGGAAGTAAAAAATAAAAATATAGGAACTGTTGTTGCCAAGAAAAATACATGAGAAGCTAGCAAGCTTGATTCAAATAAGATTTTATCATATTATAAATTTTGAAAGACATAAAGGCATGACTACGATATTTGTATTTAGTGTTGTGGCTAATACACAACTAAGTCCCTGCAATTTATTTTAATAGGAGCAACTAAGGATGTTCTTTGACTTCTTGTTTAGGTTCATTTAAATTCTTTCCCCTTCCAGTCTAGAAAGTCTCTTTCCCTCTTTCATTCTAATTGTGTATTTGATTAGTTAATCCATATTATTCTTATAGTAAGATCACCGTGCTGGCATAGTGGTGACAACATTCACTTGCTGCTCGGAAGGTTGAGAGTTCAATCCTACAGTAGATAGTGGGAAATGTTTCTGTTCTAGGGCACAAAGAAACAATATCTTCTACGAACTCCATGTAGGCGTCAGGAAGGGTATCTGGCCAGTAAATGCTTAGCTCCATCCAGTCGCCCTGACTACTAGAATAGGATCTACAGGGTCATAAAAACGGAGCTTTTTTTTTTTTTGAAACAAATTTTATTAATTTTGAAGACAAACAAAGCATCATTAGACATTAAAGACATTAAACCTCTTTCCATTATAAATTTTTACAAGGCATATAAAACATTGTTTTATACAATATAATTCTAATATATCCCATTTCCACTTAAATATTTTTAGCAGATTTCTTATTATTTCTCTTTGCTCTTATTCAATTACATTTCTTCTATATTTATCCATTTTATACTCATCATATTCATATTTCCCTCTGCCTTGTTTACAAATATTCTTCTCGCTTTCTCCCAAGGTTTTATTAAATCTCAATCAAACATACACACACAAAACACAAAAACATAAAACTTCTTTTTAAAAGTAGCTTGGCCCCGGATTACCTCTCTTTGTATGGACTTCAATTAAATTCATGTTCAACTTATATGCCATTACCTATCTTATTACCCTTCTATATCTTCATTATAACTTCTCCCCGCTTTCCAAATCATTATATTTGTATCTTTTGTCCATTCTTTTCCAATTATCCATTTATCTCATTCATATTAGAAAAAAAAAAGATTTCTCCTGAAATCACTAATCAAGTATGATGCCTTTCCATCGCTCCCCTAAATTTACATTTAAGGTAACACCTAGTTCCCTATCTAATTCTGCTTAGTACATTCTGCTTACTAAAATAGTAAATCCATAAAGTAATTAAATATATAATTAAACATTAAATCTCATAGCATTCCAATTATCTATTTCAAAAACAAATACCATAATAATAAATTCATACAAACATCCACACAATAGTCAATTAAACTCTATACTTAAACTAAATATTTTAAACATTCCTTTTAATATTTTATTAAATCTTAAAATCTATCATTATTAAACCTTTAATGTTTTAATCTTTGCTTAAGTCTTATAAAATTCTAATTTTCTATTTCTAATACAAATACTACAATACTATCATGTACCTTGCAGAAACATTTTGGAACAAAGTTATGCATTACCCATTATCCCTAAAAAAATTTCCACATCTTGTTTCATACCTTTGTGGCTTTTTCCCCCCTTCTTCCTTCCTATCTTATCCCATCTGGTCTTTTTACCCCCTTAACTTCCCCTCTCTGTTGTATTTCTCTTTTCTTTTGCTTTCTAACATTGTATTGATTTTGCATCTTATTTTTCTCTTTCTTGGATGTTTTTTTAAGTCTTATGTCCTTTTTAATCAACTTTGTAGACTCGTTAAAGATGGCTTCTTCTTCTTCTTCTTCTTCTTCTTCTTCTTCTTCTTCTTCTTCTTCTTCTTCTTCTTCTTCTTCTTCTTCCTCCTCCTCCTCCTCCTCCTCCTCCTCCTCCTCCTCCCTCCTCCATTAATTGTTGTGTTTGTTGATAAGTGGCAAGCACCATTTCTAAAAAGCAAAAATTTCTCTCACACCGTCTTTACCTTCTTTTTTTATTTTACCATATTCCTCTCTCAGTTCATCAACAGATAAAGCCATTATAAACTTTTTCTTCTTATTTTTTCTCTTCCTCTTCTTCTTAAAACAACCAAGGTAATTCAAAGCTTGAAACAATTCCCCAAAATCCCAAAGTCATCAAACAATCCAAACAGAGCACAAAGTTCTTCACACTTTTTCTTCCTGGGGTAATATCAATTGGCAAGGGAAAAAAAACCCAATCTGTATTTTAAAGTCTTATTGCAATTAACTTCCAATCTCAAAATCTTCCAGGCATCTCCTCCAACAAAATCTTAATAAAAATTTTCCTTTTGCCTCTCCCTTCCCACTTATAACAGAAAGCTTTAAATTTTTGCCTTCTGTAAAATAGCAGGATTTTCAATATCCATTTGTTAAATCCATATGGAAGGAGAGTAAACTTTCTCTTTAAGCACTTTCACTCGCCGCTTGTAAATCTCTTCTGGAAACAAAG
The DNA here is from genome assembly GCF_049901735.1 of Notechis scutatus. Classification (NCBI taxonomy): domain Eukaryota; kingdom Metazoa; phylum Chordata; class Lepidosauria; order Squamata; family Elapidae; genus Notechis; species Notechis scutatus. The sequence goes on from NC_142010.1 coordinate 233,424,359, forward strand.
TATCTTTCAAAAATCAGGATATTACTTGTATCTTATAGTCCCAGTTCAGCCAAAAACTTTCGCTTCAGAACTTTCTCCTTCTTCCTCCAGCACAATCTTATCCAGCTGTCAGCTTCTTTGTGGCGGCCATTGCTGACCGCCACTCCACCGCCTTGAGAAAGAGGGTTAAGCCGGGTGGGGAAGCGGTCTGCGAAAACCCCAACCCCTGTCCGGATCCTCCTATCTTCGGCTGCCTCTATGGGGCAACCTTAGCCTCCAAACCCGTCCGGATCAGAGGCACCAAGACGGCTAGTGCAACAGGGATCGCGCAGGATCGCGAATCCCTGCCACTGCCGAAGCCGACAAACCGGAAGTCGGAGCTTTTTCTTGTAGTAATCCTTTGGGATTGATTTCGGTATGATTACCTTAGAATTTTCTAATAAAAACCAAAGTTCAACAGCACAGGCCTTATCTCCCTGAAGTCCCTGAAGCCTTATCTGACCATTCCCAACAGAATGCAGTCAGTCTGGCAATATGTTTGTAAATAGGCATTGTAACAATAAAGAAGCGTAGACCTGGTTTCTTAGGCTTGACGCAGTGTCAATAAAAGTAGTTTTAGTTTCTCTATGGAGATGATTTCCTAGTTATGCTGTTCTATCTAATAGTGCTGATACTAGGAAGGAAGCAGTGATTTGGACGTTCTGGTTCGCTGTAAAACTTGTTTTAATCTGAGCTTCCTTTTTACTGCTGTTATTAAAGGCAGACTTACTTCCAGAATATGCAAAAGATTTCCACTGACTTTCTTTTGTCATATCTCATATCTCTAACTGTTCTTTGTTTTTATTCTAGAGCTAATAATATTGCACTGGAATATTTTTGGTCTCCACTATCTAAAACAGGGGCAGGTTAACCTTATTTCAACTTTGCATTTCTACGTCAAGGATAATCAGTGTGTTTTCCTTTTATGGCCTAATTATATTTATCTTTTTGTTTTTATTTCCAGGCCTACTGGAGAGTTATGTCATTCTGATCTTCATAGAAGAAAACATATTCTATTTCAGTTTGAAGGAGGATTTCGGTAATAATGTATTCAGTTCCCCGCTCCCTATCTGGAATGGAAGGAGATAATGGACATCCTAGAAAATTTATCTCTTTCCTTTTTGTTTTTGGCATTACATTGTTATGTGCTGGGTTTTTGCTATCAATGTTTGTTTTGCAGACATGTCCAAGTGGAGCCTTTGGTGACTGTAAGGGAGCTTTCAAAATTATTGGGCCTCTGCTTGCAGTTGTTGGACTAGTTTGTATAATTTTGGCACAATCCAGAGCCAAAGATTATCTCAGAGATGTGCAATTGCAAGATGATCAGGTATATGGATTTGTTTTTTGTCGAGGAAATTGTCAGTTTGCTCAGTTCCTCGTCTTTGGGTTTTTATTTTTAACAAGTGGGATGCTTATTAGTGTCCTTGGCATATGGATTCCAGGATGCAGTCCAGGATGGCGCTATCAGCAGTTTAACCATAGCAATACATCTGGCATTGAACTCCAGGACTGTGGATTTCATTCTGTTCAAACTATGGGCCCTTTAATTGTGCTTATTGGATTATGTTTCTTTGTGATAGCTCACATTAAAAAGAAACAAAACTTAAACCTCATCCAAGAATCTTCGGTCAGTGAAGAACAACTGAACTCTGAATCATTTCAAGTTACAGTCGGTAAGTAAATAAACCAGTGAGATATTTTTATCAGTTATTAGAAGGCAACCCTTGATATCATGCCCCTTCCTTCCTTCTAATATATTTTATTAGTCACTTTAGAGAAAGTATATAAACAGGGAAGAAAAAAGAAGAAAAGAAAGGGATAAAAGAGTGGGATACAAAAAGTAAACAAAGGATTCACAAATGTCGGAGAGATGTATCATTTCCAGGATATTAATTGAGTTTGAGTAAATGAATATATTGGTTATAAGTTTGAAAATTTCCATTAAACTCTAAGCTAGGCAAAGCATAAATGTCAGGAATCAGAATCTATAAATCATAAAAAAATAAAATTGTGAACTATAATAAATTTTGGCCATTTTATCTTGGAAATCCCATAATGTTAAAATAAAATAAAATAATATTTCCCTCTTTATGAAGAGAAATAGAAAAGGGGGTGAAAGAATGCAGATTTTTTTACATACAATACCGATAAAGATACCATCTGTTTCTTGAGATCAATAATAAAAATTAATTGAATATTTTGCTAAAAATATGATTAATTAACTAAAATGCCATTAACTGGATGACAGATAGCTAGAGTGCTTTACAGTGAAAATCTTATAAGTTTAAACCTGTTAGACAATAATACCGTGTTTCTCCAACAATATGGCCTCCACCAATAGGAAGGCCCAGCATGTTTTATCGGCATAAAATCAAATTAAGCCCCTCCCCCCAAATTAAGGCCTATATTAAACATGCAAAATGGGGGGGAATGGCAGAGGGGGCTTGCCGTTAGGAAGTACTTTTGTAGCATACCCGGATATGGTGCTGCCTACATTGACTTTGGCGTTGGTGGGGCACTCCGTATCAGGAGACCTTCCTCCACCGTTGCTTTCCCTTCTCCCGTGCTGCTACGGCATTTAGAGCAGTGCTGCGGCGTTTGGCGCAACCACGCGCAGCCAGCCAGGGCTCCTCCCTGCAACCGGAGCCCGGCGGAGACACTCGGCTTCAGGCGCTCCTGTCGCCGCCTTCCCTTCGCCTTCAAAGGCAAAGCCAATTCTTTTTAAAACGACACCCTACTACCAGTACAACAAAGCCTCCCCTGCCCGAGAGGGCAGCCCAACCCCACGTGGGGAGGCGGAACTCCCAGGGCCGCAGCACAGGATCGGCCCACCCCGGGAGAAGCACCCAGCCGCCATCCCTGCCTGGCGCCAGGCAGAGCGCAAAGAGCTTCGGCTGGGGCGCCCAGCACAGCTGACAGGCGGCAGAGCTCTCACCAAGGCAGCGAGCGCCTCCCCGCTGGACCTCTGCTCATCCCGTCAGGGCCGCGCCAGAGCCATGCAGACTGGGCAGAGCCAGGAAAGCAAGCCGCGAGTGCACGCCTGCCTGCCAAGGGAAAGAGCTGGGCCGACCCAAGCTTGGCTTCCTTCCCAAGTCCCTCCGGCCCGAACCCGAAGGGGCCACCAGGAGAGGCCGCCCAAGGCAGTGATAGCGCCCACCCATCCGTGGACAGGGAGGCAAGGTGACGGCCTGCGCCACGTCTGAGCTGAGTCAGCGCCTCTACCTGATGCCCGTTCCACTGCAGCGTTTGGAGCTGCCAGCGCAATTGGAGATGCATGGGGACGGGGACGGGCTGGGTGAGGGGTGGAAAGGACGGGCGGCTTCGGGCTGTTTCCGCCGGCCAGGGAAGCAGCGCTGCCATCACCTCGGCTCCCTGTCCGCGGACGGGTGGGCACTATCACTGCCTTGGGCAGCCTCTCCCAGTGGCCCCTTCGGGTTTGCGCTGGAGGGACTTGGGAAGGAAGCCAAGCTCAGGTCGGCCCAGCTCTTTTGCTTGGCAGGCAGGCGCGCACCAGCGGCTCGCTTTCCTGGCTTTGCCCAGCCTGCATGGCTCTGGTGCAGCCCTGGCAGGATGAGCGGAGGGTCCAGCGGGGAGGCACTCGCTGCCTTGGTGAGAGCTCTGCTGCCGGGAAGGAGGGCCCGCCTGTCAGCTGCGCTGGGCGCCCCAGGAGAAGCTCTTGGCACTCTGCCCGGCGCCAGGCAGGGATGGCAGCTGGGCGCTTCTCCCAAGGTGGGCCAATCCTCCGCTGCGGTCCCGGGAGATTCGCCTCCCCACGTGGGGTTGGGCTGCCCTCTCGGGCAGGGGAGTCTTTGTTGTAGTAGGGCGTCATTTTTAAAAGAATTGGCTTTGCCTTTGAAGGCGAAGGGAAGGCGGCGACAGGAGTGCCTGAAACCGAGTGTCTCCGCCGGGCTCTGGTTGCAGGGAGGAGCCCTGGCTGGCCACACGTGGCTGCGCCAAACGCCACGGCGTTGCTCTAAACACCGCGGCAGCAAGGGAGAAGGGAAAGCAACGGTGGCGTAAGGTCTCCCGATACGAAGTGCCCCACCAATGCCGAGGTCAACATCCAAGCTGTCGCTGCCCGCCCACCCGAGGATGCAAGGGGGGGAAATTAAGTCACCCCCGAAAAGATGGCCTAGCCGTTTTTTCGGGGGTCAAAAAAAAAATAAGGCCCGGCCTTATTTTGTGAGAAACACGGTAGTTAAAATAGTTAACATGTTTGTTATGATTTTTTAAAAAGTATTTATAAAAACAGTGTACTGAAATTGTGTTTTAAGAAATGTTGGGAAAATTTATCATTTCTATATTCAATTACTTTGTCAAACATCCTTATATCAATTCTATGAGTTACGGTATTTCCATGTATTAGGCACTATCATTTGTGATCCATTATAGTAAGATTACCGATGATAAATCATGTGTATTACCAGTATAGTATACTTTTTTTAAAAAAGAATGTAGGCACACTTCAAAAACAGGAGCCTACTAAGTCTTTCGTGAGTTGCTTTATATTTCTGCTGGGTATGGTTTTAGAAGTTGTATACGTAGTTAATGTAAGTCTACTTTCTTTGTAGCATGATTAAGGTTCTATCTATAGCCTCATTTGTACAGTTAAAAAGCTGTATAAAACCCAGGTGAGTCTGCATTTTAAATAAAGACATAATTTGGTCTTATAGACATAAATAAACAGAATATTCTTGTAATATGTCTTGGGGATAGAACATTTTTATGATTGTATTTCAATTATATTCAATACAGGTAATCCTTAATTTACAACTATTCATTTAGTGACCGTTCAAAGTTAGAATAGCACTGAAAAAAGTGAGTTATGACTGGGTTAACTGCAACTCACTTAACTGCTTTTGTTAGCAATGGAAATTTTGGGTTCAGTTGTGGCGATAAATCAAGGAATACCTGTACATTATAAAACATACTTGAAAAAATTAATTGAAAAAACAGAAAATAGTCTAAAGTAAACATTCCAGCTTATGGTGAATTTCTAGTGCAATATTTTTTGGAAGCATGGCTCTCTTTATTTACTACTCCAAAGAAATCTGAAGAAGATTTTGGCTTTAAAACATTCCCTTTCTTTTGCAGGTGATACTGTGATGGTTTTTCCTCCTCCACCACCACCTTATTTTTCTGATTGTTCACCACAGACCATAACTCCTAGCCTGGTAGCAAACGAACTTATTTTAAATGAAAATCCTCCACCATATCACAGTATTTTTATTAATTGGTAAGGGTATTTCTGCTTTTAATTTTAGATACTGAAATGTTTTTAAAAATAAGTAACAAATGAGGCATGACTTGGAAGATTCCTAATTAGGACTTGCCACTTGTTTTCCCCTAACAATTAAAAGAAGCCATTGTGAGGTTTGGAATTAGGTTGGTGTGAACAGTAACTATTAATTCGTATTTTTATTTCTAAATCGGCTATTAATCATGTAACAATAGAAAGATAATCCCACTTTAGCACAGAACAGCTACCTTCCTTTACTATTACAACCTTGATTCTTTATTAATTCTTTGTTAAGTGCACCTGCTTTCAAGTTTTTAAAATAATTGAAGTATCTATTAATGGATCTCTCACATCATGTCTGGTTTGGTCTTAATATTATAAGGTTAGATATAGGCAAAACTAAATAAGCACCTGCATACAAAACCATTGTGATCTTCTTGAAAAAGTGTGAGTATAAGTGAAGCTTACTTGGAAAAAAGACATTTAATTAATTATAATTAATTATAGATGATGATTTACATAGATATATGTATCAGGTATAAAATTATATTTACTTTTGCATACTAGAAAAAGGGAATGTTAAAATGACAATATCTGTTCCAGATGTAATTGTACCATAGAGTGCATATAATCATAGAGTTGGAAGGTGCCATTTAGACCAGAGGTCCCCAACCCCAGGCTGTGGAGCAGCACTGGGATGCAGCATGCCAGAAACCGGGCAGCACAAACATGCAAAGCCCTATCCATGGGATGCAGGCAGCACACGAAACCACGCCCCCTCCAGTCTGCAAAAAAAAAAATCTCTCTCCATGGAACCAGTCCCTGGTGCCCAAAAGGTTGAGAGCCACTGATTTAAACCATCAAGTCCAACCGCCTACATTGTATAGGAATCCAAATTATAAGATCCTAGGTAGATGCTTGTCAGTAATTGCTTGAATAGTTCATAGTATTTTCACTAATTTCTCATACATTTCTCACTGCTCTTAATAAGTATATAATGTTGATACTATTGTTATACTGTTTGTATTATTATAAAGTTTTATTCGTGTTAGTATTATTGTCATCAGCATTAGCCATCTTGGGTGAAATATGTAACATGTCTATGTCTAACATTTTTGTTTTTGTTTTTGCAGATTATGAATAACAGGCCTACAGAGAAAATGAGTTCCACAGTATCAGGAAACAGTTTGCCTTCTAAAACTTAATCAGTTCATTGTTATTCCTCTGAGTCATCTCAGAATTACAAGGCAAAAAGCAGCTGTAAATAATGAATGTGTCTTGTCTTCCTCTCCCTTCTATACTCAGCTGATCCATTAACATCTGCTTATCACCAACTATAAGAAATATTCAGAGCTGAAGCAGAAAGACAAGGGAAGGAACAGGTATAAACAAAGGCAAGAACAGAAAGAACCGCAGGAATTCCAGATAAAAATAAGATGAAAGGAGAATGAAAAATGCTACACCTGCATTTCCCCAACCCATTAAAGAGGGCAGTAGGTTGTACATTAGGAATGTCCAACCTTTTTCAAATCAAAGGCTTCCTCCAGACATACAGAATATTTTGGGGGGTTTACAAAGAAAGTGGCCAGAACAAGGGTGGGGGAAATGGGTTTGTCCAGAAACAAGTGGCTACATTTATTTCCTACAAAACAAAGGAAATGTTAGTGATTGTTAGTGTGAAATAGATTGTTCCCTTACCTGTAATATACTTTGCAATCCAGGCCACTTCTCAAACAAATGTATATCTGTTAACTTGCACATCCATTTTTCCTATTGTTCTATGGCAGAGATAGTAGCAGTAGCAGCAGCTCAATTTCATGAAGGCTGCTTGAAATCCAGAGGATATGCTGAAAGATACTTTGACATCTTCAGTATAAAGAAAAGGAATCAGGAAGTTGGCTGAACACCCTGCTGAAGTAGGAAGCCAGAATGAGTTTTTAAAAAATGGACAACAGGGTAGTTTTACAGGCTTTTATTTGCTGGTGTTAGAATCTAGCAGTTTATCGGTGTTAGAAAGGTCAGGGAAATATAAAGTAATGCAGATATTTTGGAAGCTTCATTTGCTGAGTGAGCAAGAAAGGACTTGCTGAGGGGGCAAACAAGTGAGTTGGAAGCTTTGCTGTCATAAAAGTCACCTGACTACTCACTAAGCAGCCAAGTAAAGGGAAAGATACATTCCTCTATGGAAGCTAAGGAAGAAGAGGAGTGTGGTGGTAGCAGCAGTGGGAAGATGTGCACTGTGATGCTTCTTGAAGAGATTGGTATTTCAAAAGTTTGGCAGTCATAGAATATTAGGAAATGAGTAAGAGAACAGGTACATATTGTGACTTCTTGGTTCGCTCTGCTATGCTTCAAAGGTTCAGCCCTCTGCAAGGAGAGGGCACAGAAAAAGTATGAACCCCTGCTAGTGCCACTGTCCACATTCAACAACAACCTTGGTGGCTCTGAGAGCCCTGGAGTGGATGGCACACTCTTCATGAGCCACAGGCCACACACTTTCATTTCAGAGACCAAACTATAGGGGAAGCTGCAGCAGAAGCCAGGGCAGAATGCCTGTAAATTCCTATTTCTAAAGAATTGTTCAAGATGGGAACCATCATAAACACCCCTACATGAGATTTAAATACCCAGAGCAAATCAACTACTATTTTGACAATTGTTAGGATCAACTTAACTTAATCAACTAGGAAAAAAAATCTGAATATTTTGTCTTTTTCTTCTTTTTTTCCCTGCTGTAAAGGCCCAGCAGACGTGAGATACTGAAGGTATCTGTGTGACAATTTATTAAATATCATGATACATAGTATCTTAAATATTTGGTGCCTCAAATGACACATTTCATCTTGCAGAATTAAGGGCCTCTGTGTAGTCATGAGGAATAATTATGAAAGAAACCATAATGTGGAGATTAAAGAGTTGGACCAGGAGTGGGAAGATCCAAATTCAAGTCCATTCTGTTCATCCATGAAAGTTTTCTTTATTTAATTGAATTACTGACTGCCTCAGTTAGCAAATCAATTCTAGGCAGCGTACAATGATACAAATTGTTAAAAAGAAATCTAACAATAAAAAAGATAAATCACATCAGGAAACCAACAATGTACAAACATACAGTGCAGTCCCAGAGTCTGCTGAAAGACACAGGACCTCCTCAAGGTCCTTATAATGCAGGGGTGTCAAACTCATGGTGTCATCACGTGATGTATCACAACCCCCCCCCCCCCACTTCACTAAACCAGGTGTGGGCATGATCTGGCCTATGGGCCGTGAATTTGACAAGCTTGCTATAATACAATATGCAGATTTAAGCAGCTATTCTAAAAGGTAAGAACAACTCTAGGATGCCATAAGATGATACAGCTTTGCCAAAGGGACCTGGAGCATTGCCAATCCTGCCAGATCTTACTGGACAAGCAAAAATGGGGGGGGGGGAGTGGTACCTCCCAGGCCTCAAGCCATAAAGGTGACAACTACCATCTTGAATTATATGTGGAAGCTAACTAGTAAAATGTATCTGGAGGGCAGTTTGGGCCATTTACTCATTTCAAGCTCAATGCTATGTATCTATGATGGAGAAAAATAGGTATTGTACTATGCTTAGATATCAGTGCATACCAAATAAAAGCAGTATTATTGAATATATGTGACTCCCCTTTTCTTTTGGACAACAGTTGATAAGCATAAAATGAAGACAGTACAACATTGAGTGTTGTCTTAATATACATTTGATGCCAACCATTTATCCTGTACTGGTTAGACTCTAAAGGTAATCTCACAAAAATTCCTAATAGAATTAAATGTTACTAGATAAGACACACATTTATATAATTACTATCATTTCTGAGAAGTTCAAGCTCCTGTTTTTCTTTTAACTTCCTGCCTGCATATGGATTGTGTTTAGCATAAATCCAGTGAATGCTTCTCATCTACTTAAAGCATTTCTCTAAGAGGACTCTGTCAGGTCTGTAATTCCCAAGGAATTGGCTGAGTTCAGCTGATGAACAAGTTTATTTCTTGCTTCATTGCACTGTAATGCATTATAAAAAAGGATGGAAAGAAAAACAGCATATACAGAGGGGGTGAAAACAAAATGCCAGTTGTCCCTTTTGCATGTGTGTCAAAGTGTGTACTATGAAAAGGTATGGCTTTCATTGCAGAATTTTAATACCCCATTCCAACCTATTCTCAAATTTTCTCTGAAGTTTAGGACTAATATGTCTTGGTTGCAAACTCTAATCAAAGAATAGATAAAGCGACCACTATAATTAGCTTTCTGTGCCTAGTGGTCATCTGGATTTTTGCAGATGAGATCTGTTAGCCCTAATAAAATTGACCTTGCAATGAATTCTAGATCATACACTTTAAAAATTATGCATTTTGTTTGCAATTTTCTTCAGTCATCTATAGAACCTATAACCATTAGGAATTAAGCATTAGGAACATTACTTGTTTTCAAAATTGTAAGAACACATGATGTTATCTTTAAAATGTATTTTTAAACAGAAGGGATGTTGATTGACTGTAATAGCCAGGCAGCTTTTTGCTATTACATATACTCAGATTTACTAGTTTCCCTTTTGGAAGCAGGCAAATACAGCTTTTAGTGAAAATATGGATTGGTATTAATAATTTATTTCCCTTCATGGAGCAGAGATAAAGGCATTGGCGGCACTGATTAAATGGTTCTTGCAAAAAGTTTTATTTTTGAATTTGAACTGTTTTGAACTTGAAAACATTGGTTTTGCAATGCTTGTGTTATCCAAGTGTTCTCTGTATTCCAAGGTTGAAAACAATCCCAATAAGCCAATTTCAGACTTCTTTGTAGGGTTTGGCGGGTGGACATAGCATGTTTTTGAAATGTTCTTTGGAAAACAATTATTCCTATTCACTGTTACAGAAAAAGTCCTGAATCTAATGTTTATACATTATTTCTGTGCAGACACTATGTGAACAAAACTTTACTCTTTCTTTGCTCCCCTTCTTGAAACTTCAGAGTCACAATTCTTTTACAAAATGCTTATTACAATCTGCCATAAATACACCTGAGAGCAGATTTAGAAGAACCTAATTTTCCCCTCTATTTATTTCATTCTACTAGATTAATTTAAGTAAAGCTGTTCTTTTAGAGCACCAATAAGAAATTATATGAACTCCTCACATATACAAATCAAGCATTCTTGTTAGGGATATACACCCTAGCAGAACGTGCAACGGCAGTCTAGCAGACAGGCAGGTATGTGTGAGATAAAAACGTTGTTGTAGCTTACACTCAGTAAGACAGATACACTGTGCAAGTTAAATAGTTTTTATTCCAGCAAGAGATATAGCATAGTCAAAACAGTCCATATATCATACACTAAGTTCAGTCCATCCGGGGTTAATCAGTTTGCAAAGTCCAGTGTCGAAAAAGAGGTCAGTAAACTTACAATCAATCAGTCCAGTAATATATCTCTTTTGCAGTCAGAGATATGAAGAAAAATCAAACCCCTTTTCTTCTTTCAGCAAACACGCAGTTTATCACCATCAATCCTTCATTGTCAGCATTCCAGTATAAGCCGAGCAAACAGTGAGCTCTCTTGCTCCCTCTTATGGTGATTTTACAATCGCACCCAAAAACTTGGTTTACAGTTTAAAGTGATACATACACTTAAACTAACTAACATAGTTTATATATTATTTTACCCAAACCAAGTTAGGTAACCAATGTTATCCCTAACAATTCTTCATGGATAATTTAGACCAGCTTTAACCATGTTTTGATGGTCTTTCAAAAGAGTGGTAGACTTTTTATTTAAAAAAAAAACAGTCACTACTATCTCCAAAAATAGAATTAACTCTTTTCAGAAAAGGTTGACTTAAACTTGTCCTTTGAATAAATCAGTGTTCCAAAATAGCCCAGCCGACTGACTAGCTGGAAAGTGCTGGGGCAGAGGATGAATCCAGATGAACTCCCTCCTACCCTCCTTCAGATTTATTGATCTGTCTGGTAGGGTATTTTTGAACCAAGATGGACTGACCTGGATGATTGGTGTCTGGTGTTTTTATTTTTTAAGAATCTGGTTAATATGTCAGTGAGGTGGAGGATAGGAATGAAACCGGAAGGTATTTCCCAATGTGTTACGCGAGTTCTCTCTCTCACTTCACCCATCTTCGCACTGAGTTATCTGCTGGACTATTTTTGGACATGGGCATTTTGAACAACTACTTGTCAGCTTACTGTCACTGAACTTTATTTAATTGACAAATTGCATGTTTTTGCTTGAAAGTCAGCAATTTCACTTTTATGTTATTTAATAACTTTCAGGGGAATGCCATACAGATCCTCTGCTAATTTGTTTTCTTGTTTCCTCAGTATCTTCTAGTTGTTTCAATTCCCACCCTGATAAATCAATACAGGATTAGTTGTGTATACCATAGTGTCTTCTGTAATAAAGACAGCTGCTAAAACAATTGATAACTTTCTCTGCCTTCTCAATATTCTGATTATCCTTTTTATTCCTTTGTTGTCTAATAGCCAACTATTTTCCCCACTAACATGTTCTCCTTTTTATTTTTTCGCCATACTGTTCCTCCTCATCCTCTTTCTTCCTTCTCTTTCTCTGTTCTTTCTTTCTTGTATTATTATTACTGATCTTTTCTTACATTGTTCAATTATTATTTAAATAACCTCCAGGCACTATGATTTCCCTCTTTATTTTTCTTTTCCATCTCTTTTTTTACAAGCCTCACTTTTTGATAAAGTTTCCCTTTTTGTAGTCAAATGTGGCTTTATAGAACTATGCTGGAAGTTCCCTTTGCAAGATAGCAACATATAGTAGCATTAATAGCAATGTTAGTAGAGTAATAATACAGTAACTTATGTGAAAAGATGCAGAAAGCAGCTTCCCAGGTCCAGGTTTGCAATCATAGAAATATATTCTTTAACAGAAAAAGAAGCCTAAATTTAAGTTACAGTACACTGAACCATAGCCACTTTGTGAGTTGTTTAAGTACTGCTTTAATAATTTGTAATGCCTTGAGGTAGACTCTGTAACTGTAACTCTGTAACTTTATTAGTAAATGGTATCTGTTCAAAGTATTTATAGTCCTTAGATAAATAGCTTACTTAGATAATGGCTAAAAATACTGAGTTAAAACAAAATTGAGTTAATGCTTCAGCCTTGCAACTGTGTAACGACTAACTTCACAGGGATTGTGATTATTGTAAATAATAATCAAGACATTTTATACCAACAATTTGTTTATTTTTTTACCTGGCCTCTTCTATGAGGTTGACATCTTTTGCTAAACTTTTTATTTACTCATACAGTATGCTTTTTAGGAATTACCATAAAAGATTTGAGGTTAAGAAATATCTGTTACTTTGATAATCGTGACAATATGAAGTTCAGTTCTAATAAATAATTAAAACCACAGACCTAAACACATCCATTAGAAAGTCAGCATCATTGAACAGAACACAATGGAGTAATGCTGAAATTCCTCCTGAAATGAAAGTAATTTAAAGCTGAGTTAGTTTACTGAAAGAAAAATTAACTACAATCTAAGCATTGCTAGGAAGTAGCACTCCATGATAACAAAAGTTAACAGGAAAAGTGGGAGTTTCTAAAAAGGCAAAAAAGCGGGGAGGAAGCTCATAGAAATCACCAACTGACTGTACAAAATGTCTAGTAAAAATCTGAAAACAAAAAAGGACATCAGAAGTGAAAAGAGGGATAGGCTACCTTGAGGAGAAAGATTTTTAGAAATTGTGTCAGAAAAATTAAGGCTCTGGAAGAACAAGAGGTGGCAAAGTATGATAAACAACAAAGATGGCTTGAATGAATGTATTCAAAATAAAGAAAAAGGAATCATACAAAATACTCTGTAAAGATGAATAAGGAGAACAACTCAACATCTCCTTTGGCTCATTCTATTCTAAAAGTCTTTCCCCACTTTTACTTAGCAACAGCATGAATACAGGTAGTCCTTGAATTACAACAGTTCATTTAGTGATCATTCAAAGTTACAACAGCACTGAAAAAAGTGACATGACTATTTTTCACATGACCATTGTAGCATCCCTATAGTCACATGATCAAAATTCAGATGCTTATCAACTGGTTCATATTTATGATGCTTGCATGTGATCCCCTTTTATGACCTTCTGACAAGCAAAGTCAATGCGGAAGCCAGATTCACTTAACAACCATGTTACTAACTTAACAGCTGAATGATTCACTTAACAACTGAGGCAAGGAAGGTTATAAAATGGGGCAAAACTCACTTAACAAATGTCTCCCTTAGCAAGATAAAGTTTGGGCTCAATTGTGGTCATAAATTGAGGACTACCTGTATATCTGATCACCTCTTTTTTTTTTTTTCTACAATGATCTCATGACAGTGTTTTCTTCTCACTCCAGGTCATATTTGGGTCAGATTAAAGTCATCCCTAGCTGTTTCAAATTGAAATTAGGGCTTTCCCCATTAAGCAATTAACAAGCCACAATTGTTTACCTGTGGATACAGCCTGACATATTTTACTGACCAGTTAGTGCCATGTCAAATGACCCACAGAGGGTGGGATCAATGTAGCACCCATTGGCTGGTGCCAACATGCCACCTCCCCCCACCCTTCCAGCCCCTGAGTATCCAAGGATATTCTGCTTTGGGCAGCAGAAGATACCAGATCGTTGTAACCAAATAAAAAAATAAAAGCAACCTCTAGATGGCAATAAAGAATTTTGATTCTTCCCTCCCCACCCCTCATTTTGAGGGCATTCAGATTTTCCCAGATAAATTTTGCACCTCCAATTATTTAAATGATGATTCTGGAACTCTCTACTGCACTAAATTTTTTGCTTGTCCCCTAGGTTGATAGGTTCAAATGTCTGGCAAAGTGTTCCCTATTCATTTAGCCCCAGACCTGATTCTTACATTCTGAAATAGCAGTTTCTACTCTTTTCCTCAATGTGACTACTCAAATGTCATTGAAAGCTTTTGAGAGCTACCATTTAAGCCAAGGATTTATAACACTGAATCTGCAGGCATGTGTTACCTCCCCACCCACCCAAATATATTTCTGGATTCTCTCAAAATCATTTTTTTTTTAAAGTGCAGTGGCTAAGACCTTGCGGAGTCACCAAATCCCTGGCCTTCAAAATTTGCAAAATGTTGAGTGATAACTTCCGAATACGCAAGATTTTGACACTATTTTTAATGTTATTTTTGCATTGATGCCTGCCATAGGAGCAACCTACAAATGCCCTCGCAAAGCATCCACAGCTTCTGCACCACCAGCTGGGTCAGTTTTTTTTGTGAACATCATCTTAGCCAGTTTCTTTATTTTGAATTTATCTTTGCAAGCTGCTTTGAAAGTGTTTTAAGGAACAGTTAGAAATCATTTAATATTTTGGGAGCCCAGAATAATTCTGAAAGAAGTTATATGACAAATTGAAAGCACGTTTTCAGGCTACTGTGTAAAAATGCATTCACCAGATTATGAGTTTTCAGCTCATTTATACCACTCATTTATACTCATCAAGGACATTAGAGACAGAATATTGGTAACACAGCCCTTCTGACTCTGTTTTCTTCATTCATTGCTACAAATTAGAATTCTGCAAGGCATTAATGTAAAACTAGCTAGCTCAGGAAGAAGCCTAAATTAGATGTATTTCAGTTAGGACTTATTTTTATTTGTGAAACTGTATATTATTTGATCCAAAAGCCATTCCCTGAATTTCTATCATAAGCTTAAATTTTAAGTAGACTGAGGATTCAGGCATAGAAAAGAAATAGGAGGTGTAAGCATAGATAGATCCTGGTGTCTGTATTAGAATTATTAAAACAAGTATTATGAGATTTAAATATAAAAGTATAACCAGGCAAACAGCTTAGGTATTAGTTGTGGCAATGTGTTTTGGCACATATTTTATAGAAGACCAAATGACAGACTCTGGGAACTTAACTTGTAAGAAGCACAAAGGAAGAGAAATAGTTCAAAAGACCTACATATCTGATATGTGTAAACAGCGTCCCACCTGTAAACCTGTAACATCTGACTTACCAATTGGGAGAAATCAAAAATCACTTCTTATATCTCTGCTCTTTAGAGAAAAGAATCCTTTAGCCAAGATCCTTAATAGGATTTATTTGTTAATCATAACTATATTCTAGGGAAAAAATGTAACTTGCCTAAAATGATCCCAAAATGCAGGACCAGGTTATATCCCCAGCTACGGATGCTCGAGCAACAGCTTTTTTTTTTTTTACCATGTCTTTATAATGTCGCCTTCATCTCATCCTGAACCCCTTGAATGATAGCCTTAACTTATTCTCAGCTTATTCTGTGTTAAAGTAAAATTTTCCTCTTCTGATTTCATCCAAAATCAGCCTTAAAGTGGATAATAGTTCCTCACTCATTATACTACTTTGGAAAGAAGTCAAATGACTGAAGTAACTGGGAACAGAAAGCATAGGGTCAGAATTAGGATAGGATAGCAACATTCAAACCAGCATAGTTTTCTGCTGACTCAAGGATAGGTGGATAACATTGTACAATGTAGAGGTATACTTATTCTCACCTCTAATAATCTAGAATCTCTACGTACAGAAGATATCCAAAATCTAAAAACACAAATTGCCAAAGGGAAGAGTGGCAAGACAAGGCAATTTCCCAGTTATTTTGAGTTTTTGCTCTAAGTGAGAATGTAATAACAATGAAGTATGAAGGGGATTTATTACCTACCTCACCCCTTTGGTCTACTATCAGTTGTATCTTTTCTACTTTTGAAGATGGGGTGGGTGGCTTAGTTGTAATTTCTGCATGAACTTCCTTTAGGTTAGATATAGGTTAGATCAAGAGTGTCAAACTTGCGGCCTGTGAGCTCGATGCGTCACATGCTGGCATGCCAACCCCCGGTTTAGCGAAGGGGGAAAAAGTCATGATATCATCATGTGATGACAACGTGACACCGGGAGTTTGACACCACTGGGTTAGATGTAACCTTGAAGTTATGTGTCAGTATTTATCTCTGGAGACAGGGCAGGTAGAATAAGACAAACTTGGAGTAACACAGTATAAACTGAAGAGCCCCTTTAGGATCAGAAAGTCCAGAGTCTGCAGCAATTTAACTATGTTAATGTTAACAAAGTTCTTGTGTAACAAATAGGAACATTCAGCCTGGAATATTTTTATAAACATATCCTTTTCCAGGCTATTTCAGAACTGGTCTGTGTAATGGAACAAAACCACAACACTGCAGAAGATACCTCTACCAATGGGTTTCCTGTCTCTCCTTGCCAGTCAAATCACTCCGAAAATCCTGCATCTGAGGATGACAAAGCTGGCACCGCATTACTTTTCTCTGGAATCTTTTTGGGAGTTATAGGAATAACTTTCACTGTGATTGGGTGGGTGAAATATGAAGATGTCATTCACTTTGAATGGACTCGATTGCTTGGACCCACTCTGCTTTTCATGGGCGTGACATTTCTGCTGATAGTTGTGTGCAAATTTGAAATATTCTCCTGCAACTCTTGCAACCAGAATGAAGAAAGCCCATATAATGGGCTTTACACTGGAATTAGGCAGCCCACCATTCTTCATGGGGCTGCAATGGTTCCTTACTTGCCTTCTCCAACCCACGAAAGGGTTGCTACCAATTCAGCCAATTTGCAGCAACTATTGAGCCATTCTGAGCCTGTCTCCACATCAATAATTTCTGTTCTTAATCATCCTCATTCTGATAATGTCACTTCCATGGGCAGCTCAGCTTTTTCAGAAGAGAATTATTCTGCTTATCTTACAGTGGACACCATAAGTGAAAGGTAAGTTATTTGGGAATATTACACTTCAGAGCAAAACTACAATATCCAGATAGAGATATTAAGAAAGTAGAGTTGGTATCATTTCTTGGGTAAAATTCCAGTTACTGCTTTAAGTGAAAGTATTGCCTGGAGCTCTACAGTTTCACAGTTATTGCACTTAAGTAATGCACTGACATGCAGCTTTAATTTTCCATGTGTTGGTGTTTTTCTCAAGTACATTTCTCTCTTATCTTGAAAGAACCTTCTTTTCTGCTAATGTGCACAATAATTTTATCAGAATAAAAGGACTGGATTACTGGGTATATATTATCACAATCTGACCTTCATGGTTTTCAGACCCAGAGTTTATTTTTGGAGCTTTTGAACATATAAAGTAATGAGAAGGTTGCATTCTACACACTACACAATTATATCCTCCAATTTTCTTATAATGATATGTTGGACATTTTCATTTTATGGTACAACAGTGTATTTCAATATGATCTGAACCCTATTTAACTGATGTTTGGTCATATATTGAATTTGCTGCAATAACTAAGATACCAGCTGTTAAATAACACATTTTCAAACAAAAGCATAAGGTTAACAATACTGAGACACACTAATCTCTATTGACCTTTCTGCATCATCAAGCTTTTGTACAGTAAGTGCACATTTGTCTCTCGCTTGCATTTTGCAGGAAGAAATGCAGGCACATTTTGGACATGCATATAAAACCCACCCTAAGTACAAATGTCCAAGACCCCCTGCCTGTTCCCATCATTCCATCTGGCAAAATATATTTGTGATATGTTTTTAAATGCCTCTTTTTATTCATATCTCCTTTGTTTCTTTCGCTGGTTGTTGCATCTTATAAAATGCCTCTCTCCCTTGCTCATCCATCCATCACATTTCTAGGTCAACTAACAGTCTTGAGGAACCTGAAGAGATATTGGATGAAGATCTTTGGAATTATTCCTCACCTCCTCCTTATGAGAAGCTATTCCCACCTTTGCCATAAACAGAGCTGCTTAATATCTCCATAAGAACTGTGTCTACTTCGATAAGACCACCAACATAATTTTAATAAGTATAAACCAGATACATGAATTTTACTGACAATTATTTTTGCTGAAAACAGTTGTTCATTCATCAGGCAGCTGAACTAAATGCAAGTGGACATATTCCTTCTAAGTGTGTAACATTTTGCATTTTGATTTTATCTCTAAAATCACCCAGCCTTTCCAGTTCACCTACTCCCCCTGCCCCCTGGGTTACCTACTCTCTCTGCCCCCTGGGTTCTTGAATAATATGCAAATGGATAGTCAGTTTTTATTTAAACCTGGGCTACGTGTGAAATCCAAATTTTGGGGGAGGAGAGTAAGAGTAGACTGAGGAATGACCAGTGCTTTTCACACCAAGAAGATATCAAGAAGCAGAAATGAGCACATGGGGATACTGTTTCCTATTTCAGGCTTTACCAAGTCAGCAAATGGAGAATCAGAGACAAGATAGTACTCACAAGTTCAATTACTATTGTAGCAATTCTTGAGCCAAATGGAAGGATGGAACAAGAGACAACCCATAAGTTAAATACATTCTTTTAAAAATTGTACTGAAAAATGTACAGCAATCAATGCCAGACTGATATTAGAAAAGCACTGTCTAGCGGCCCAGAACATCAGGAAGTCAGAAAGAAGTTGAAGATTAAGAGCTGAGCAAGCAGGAAAAGATGACTGATGAAAATTTGCCCCAGTGGCTGCTGAACAAAGACCATTTTCATGCTTCTGTCTTCAAAACTTACCTCAGCCACTGCTGCTGGATCTCAAGGACTGGCTAATTAGAGGGACTATTAGAAATGGGGCGGGGCTTATCACCAAGTAACAATTCTTTCACTTGCTGGCTTCACAAGTCTTGGACATGAGGCCTCCACAGGAACTACAGGTAGGACCAGGCACTAAAAAGTGGGGCTCCAGATAAACTTATCTTGTACGTTTGGGGAGTCCTTAATATACAAATGTAGGACATATATAATAATGACATATATAATAATTAATATACATTTGTATATTAAACAGTCCCATTCAAGTCAAAAATTGATTTCCCGCACAACTGAAAAACCAGTAGGCCAAGGATGGGGAACCTTTTATGGCTCACTCAGGAATTCTGGGAGTTGAAGTCCATAAGTGATAAAAGAGCCAAGTTTCCCTACCCCTGTTCTTCTGCTTCTACCGTGTTTCTCATATAATAAGGCTGGGTCTTATTTTTTTTTGAGCCCCCCAAAAATGGCTAGGTTGTCTTTTCGGGTGACTTAATTCCCCCCACCTTGCATCTTCGGGCGGGTGGGCGGCGACGGCTTGGATGTTGACCTCGGCGTTGGTGGGGTACTTGTATCGGGTCAATGCAGGCAGCACCATATCTGGGTGTGCAACAAAAGTACTTCCTAACGCAAGCCCCCCACCATTCCCCCATTTCGCATGTTTTAATATAGGCCTTAATTTGGGGGGAGGGGCTTAATTTCATTTCATGCCTATAAAACATGCTGGGACTTCCTATTGGGGAGGCCGTATTGTTGGAGAAACAGGGTATATAGTGAAGTGGAAGAGAGATTAATGCAAGCCAACCGACATGTAGTTCAATTTGTTCTTTATAATGGTTCTTTATTAAACTCTGTGTAGGAAAACACTCAGCAAACTGATTGGAAGCTCTTCTTCCTGTGCTTTCTTTCTCTTTTCATTGGCATTCTGGAATATTCCAATATTCAAAATTCTGTCACCAAAATTTTGTAAAAAAACAGCTGAATCCACATTTGCAAATCCACATTTGCAAATAATGACACCTCAGTCCTGGCAAAGTTCTTGTTAGTTCATTTCATTTCTTCCTTCCTGAATTTAAAACCCAATAATCTGCAAACCACCACTGATGTATTGTTGCTCTACAATTGCTATAATTTATATCATTAAAGATCTCAAATCCTCTTTTTCCTCATTTTGCACAGCAGAACCCCCTTAATATTTGGCAGATCCCTGCCTGTGAAAAGAAGCCTGTTTTGCATTAGTCAGTAATACATTGAATCATTCCTGCAAAATGATTTATTATGGATTACAAATTCTTATATGGCATTTTAAGTTAATGATTAGACAAGTAATACATCATTGGTATGATTGGTTGCATATGGCTCTGATTTTAACTTTCTGTATAGTCAGGAGATTACCACAGAATCTTGTTATTACAGTTCAAAATCTTTTGCTGCCTATAGTCATGCTGGTCCCACAGAAGGAAACTTCTCCCCAAATACACATACTTCACATCCATGGAGTACTTTCATGGGTTCTTCCTCCCCGCCGGCCCCAGAGGATGACAAAAGCTGTAATAAATATATGAATCCAGCATTTCTAAAAGGATCCCATCATGTAAAGCCAGAGAATTTAGAGGAATCTTCATCAACTTAGCGTTCCTCATATGGAGAACACTAAAGAACCTACTGAATGAGAATTTTGGAATTTCAGAATTTTGCAATCCCTTTACAATGGGAGAGCACCAGATTTTTTTGGAGGGGGGGGGTAGAAATGGCTTACAGCCTAGGCAGGAAGGAACCAACTGGTTTTATAATATTTTATTTAGCAACCATTTGCCAGAATGTGGTATGTGGGAAGTTGAAAACACCATGTTAATCTTCTACAGATTTTACCACTTAGTAAAAACTTTGGAAAGTACATCAATGGAAATTTACTTCATTCTATAGGACTAGATCCCTTTCTATGTAGACAAACAACATTCATATATGTTGATAAGGATAAATATTCAATTTTGTCTTTTCTCCTGCACTGTTAATGACTGGGAAGCATGGAGTTGAATTTTGTCATCTTTAAGTCTTAAGTATCTTACATGTTGCCTTAATTATCGATTAAGCAATCTACATCTGGATTGCAGCATATCAAATATCACAAATTCATCCATGCATTGTTGCATTGTTGCTAAGATGACTTGAAGCAATGTGATGTTTTTGAATGTTACTTGTTTGGCAATACTGTAAGCCATACATTAACCAGCCCAAAACAACATCCAGAGAACAAATTGACCACATAATCACTTGAATTTATTCCAAGAATAATGAATGATATATATTGATGTAAAGTGGAGACAGGCCAGTTTTGGACCACTATTTCTAAAATCAGAAGACAGTGGTCAGGAATCATGGCAATTCCCTAAAATATCTTTAGGCACCAGGCTGCCTACCCCTGACATAGAACATGGATTCAGTACATGGAAGAAGAAAAGTCTAAAAGAATAAATATTACTGTAAATATTACATGGTCAGGTTAAGTTATATATGCTTTGAAACCTGGATCCACCTGAACAGCAGCTAATAATGGAGGGAGAGCTGCACAGTGAAGCTGGAGAGAGAACAAGGTGCTTTTCCCCCCTGCTAAACCTGTATTCAAATGATGCCTGCTAACCTACTTTGGTCTGGCATAACTATTTGCATGGGAATCCAACAATGAGCTTCTTTTGGGCAGGGGTTTACTGCACCACTGTTCTCAGGTAGCATTATTCAGTGGTGCTATTCCTGAAGTGTGCTAAATCCCTGTCCATAAGGAGGCCAAGATAGGCCATCCTTTTGAATCCCTACACAAAACATTCTTCCACGAAGAAAAGCCTTCAGGAAGGCCCTCATTCTTCAAATTACAAATTCTTCATCAAGAATTGAGAGAAATAATTCAGCAGCCACTAGGTGGCTGCAAAAGGCAGAGCAGCCTCAGTTAAGGCCCATAGCATCCCTCCCTGCTGCCACTAAGCAATAACAATGCACATTATACTTGTCTCAGCAGCAAGAATTTGCTACTACAGTATATACAACATGAATTTCCTGAGTGATATGGGCATAACGTGCAATGTAGGATATCGTCAAGCATTGCCAGCCATCAGTATATTCAGAAAACAATTATATTTTCTTTCCTCTGTTTATATTTGTGCAACACGTATAATATGCACATGTTTATTCAGAACTAAATTCCATTCAGTTAATAGAATTTACTCATCAATTATAGGCGCAGGAGATTTTAGCTCTAGGGTAGAAAGAAAAAAAGAGCGTGCTATGCTCAATATGAACACATGTTATCTACTGAACTTTTCAACACTATTCTTTGTATTCCTTGTAGGTGATTTCCTGATAATCCAATAACTTTAATCTTAATAACATTGTCTATCTTGGTTAATACTGGAATGACGAATACCAGGAAACTCAAAATTGTAGGCTAAACAGAGATTCCTGAATCACAATGGTAGCAAAGGGTAAGTTTACAAAATGTAAAGTATTGCCAAAAACACATGACTTTGGGAAATCATCGGAATAATGGTTAGCAGGTGAGATTTTGCAAGTTTTAAAAGAAGAACGTTAATTTATTCGATAGGAGTGAACCATAAGCTTCCACCTCCATTCTGGTTCCTGGAAAGAC
Source organism: Notechis scutatus (assembly GCF_049901735.1). Taxonomy (NCBI): domain Eukaryota; kingdom Metazoa; phylum Chordata; class Lepidosauria; order Squamata; family Elapidae; genus Notechis; species Notechis scutatus. Next base: position 233,446,865 of record NC_142010.1, read on the forward strand.
CCTATATCCGATTTCTAGGCGTATCTCCTCAATTTAATTAGCCTCTGACAAATGCAATTTACAGATTGAATTCTTTCCGATAAACAGATTCAGAGTGTCCCATTTGCAAAGAGGTAAGGGGAGAAAGGGGGGTGGGGGAGAGAATGGCTCTGCCCCGTGTATTAATCTGCGATCCAGCTGGCTTCACCTCCCACTCCCCAAATCGGATGTGGCTCTCCTAATGAAGCTCGCATGCCATTGTATACATTAAGCTGCAGAGTGTAATTTCGTTTTTGATGAATCCACGGTCCCCATCTGATCTGCATTTGTCTACAAAGAAACCGGAACCCCGCATAAGCATGTGTGCGCGTGCGTTGTTCCTTCCCGCCGCCCTCCTCCTCCTCCTTGTTCTTCGGATCGCCGTTTCGCAGGCAATTCAGTGGCCGAAACTAGCGGCACTGGCCGCCTCTCTCAGGCAGAGGTGCGGATGGGGGGTGGGGGGGGGAAGCCCTCCCTGCCCAGTGCCTTTCCACCTGGCGGGACCTGCCCGATCACTTTGCCACAGGGGCCCGTCTTGGGGCCCGGGGAGCGAAGGGTCGCTGGTGGGCGTGGGAGGGACACCTCGTTTGCTTGCCCTGCCCCGGCCACCTTGGCCGATCAAGCCAGAGCGAAGTCGCCGCTGCTTTAATCCTCCTTCGGTTATTTGCAGCGGCGCTTCCTTAAAAACCGCTGAAACCTAGGAGAAGTTGGGTAGTTTTGTGCAATGCTGGAGAGACGCCGCGCTTGTGCGATTCCGGCATAAGACTGGACAGCTCCGGAAATCTGACAGGACATAGGATACGACAAAGTTCGGCGAAAACATGGAACTCCTTAAGTTGAATCACGAGCCTCACCTTCAGATGCTTTCAGGGATAATTACCACAGGAAAAGTATGTTTAGTATCCCGGCATGGTGTATTAAGATTGCAGAAATAGGTTAAATGTACAGCAAGAATGACCCAGTGAGGATAGGAATTTACCATAATTGAGATGTTTACAAATTATAAAAAATAAAAAGTGACCTTGAGAAAGGAGGGACTTTAAGAAAGGTGCGGAATTTGAAATATTCATACAGAATGAAGATCAGCTATTCGAATAAATATCTAAACTTATTAAACATTATATAGAGACAGAACAAGTCAAAGTTTGCATGATAAAGGGGGATGCAAGCTTTCAAAGAAGCAAGAGTGATACAACAATGGGAAGAGGTTTTTTTTAAAAAATCAATAACATTCACCCCAAGTTATAATCTAGGGGAAAATGGGTAAAAATGTTTTACAGATGGATAGATAATTCCACCAATATTCTTTTTAAAAATAAATATAATAAAAACATTGGAAATTTATGATAAAGAAAGAACACTTCATCATATGTGATAGTTATGCAATGACCCCCCTCCAAAGTATAGAAAAGGTATATTTTTTAAAATATCTAAAAATACAATTTGAATTGAAACCTCAAATATTTTTACTAGGATTGTTCCAGAATACATAGACAAAAATATATAGGATTTATTAAGTCACATGTTGGTGGCAGTAAGAACAAATTTGGCAAAACATTGAAAAAGAGTTATTTCACTGACCACATCAGGCTGGGAACTTTGGAGAATATGCAGTAATGGTGGAAGTAACATATATTCATAACAGAAGTTTAAAACAAGAATGGATCCCTTATGTATCATGTACCACATAAAAGACAAACTTAAGCCATCTAGAGCATGGTTTTTAGGGAGAAAGAAAAATCAAACTAAAGGATTCAAGTAGAAATCAGAAACATTTCCTAATATTTTGGTTGCAATCAACAGCCAGGGTGTAATGGGAAGGAAGTGTATAATTCGTGAGCAAGTCGTTTTTAATATATATTTAATATTTTTTATTTTCCTTATATTAACTTAGCAACCTTTTTCTTTTTAAAAGATTAATTGCAAGTCATAATTTTGTAACTTTATTGTATTATTCATACCTGTTATTCCTATTTGTATTTTGCAGATTTTAAAATGGCAAAAAGTTGGTCATAAAGTGGATTTTATATATGTAATTACTGAACCATGGTTTATTCAATTCAAATTTCTGTTTGTAAGGCATACTGAAACACAAACTGGATTCATACTAAGCTAAAATATGGATGAGTAGTTTGTGGTTCATGTGTTCAGTAGCATGTATCCGATACACCAAACCATAGATTTGTCATGAACATTTTAGTCTAATGTTTGTGCAAATGCAAGGAACATTCTCTGTTTTCAAAAGCTTCAATTGCGCAATCCTAGTTCAGTTTGTTTTGCTGTATTTCAACTCACGAAATGACAGAATTGGTCCAAAATGACCAAACATTCATCTCAAAATTTGGAAGAATCTATAGTCTCTCTTTAAAAGGAAGTATCATCTGATTCTAATATTTTATGAATTTCATACATTCAAATCCAGTGCATATATAGCTTTTTCTTTTAAAAATGTTCTTCCCATAAACACAAAACACTCAAAGAGCATCCGAAAATTGAATCTGTTCTTTTTTGAGAGCAATAGTTGGAAAATGTTTTGGGATATGTAATCTCAGATGTTAGCCATCATATTTCTTGGAGCTATCCTCCACAAGTTTTGATAGAAAGCATTTTGATTAATTTAAGACTAAAGTATCAATTTGCTTTTATTCATCCTAAACATCTTGGGTTTTTCCATTTTCAAACTTTTTCTTCCTTCAATATAAATATTAATAATGGATTATTTAATTTTTCTTTGGCTTAAATTTAGGGACATGTTTTGATATTTGATGCCACCTCTACCTAAATCAGAATATATGTTTTTGTGTTCTGTCCACCTGCCAAGATTTCCAAACACACTAATATTTGTGATGCATTCAATATTTTGGAACAGCGGTCATATGCTTGGTATGTGCTTTGCATGGAAAAGCTCTTGATCCTGTTAACTGTTGTTATTTTTAAAGCAGTGCTTTTCAAATTTGGCAACTTTAAGATGTGTGGACTTCACATCTTCCCAGAATTCCCCAGCAAACATGGAGTGAACAAAAGCCTCAAAGAAAAAGTCTAAATGAGGAATTCCCAAAAGCCAAGCACTCCTTTCCAAACATCCACATAGTTTGCCCAAGTTCTTCAGGGAAGTGGCTGCTTCTAAAGGTGCTTCCTGGGAGTATCCTCACTAGGACTTAGTGGGCTGAAATGGATGGAAGTGGAAGTGTGGGTGAGGCTTCATTTAGTATCAGGCCAGGAGAGGGTGGGGCCGATTATGGCCTGGTTGCCTCCAGGGTGCCTCTCTTCTTCCTCCTCTGGATGCCTGAAGATGTCTCACTTCATCTGCTACCCATTCTGTTCGGCTGCCCAGCTGTCAAAACAGGGGGTGTCTCTTTCATTCCAACTCACAAAGTACTAAAAAGAAAGGGAGGGGTGCTTTAATGCCTGTGTTTGGACACAAGCAATTATCCCTAATTATTGTTTTTATTTTGAGCTTGCCCTTCCTGCTGGAGAGCCAGCAGATGAACATGCTCTATCCTTCCCAGTTGCTTGATCTCAGTGGATTTTGCAGAGTAAGTCAGCAGGGGGGGGGAGTAGGGGAGAGGCTTGGCGGCTTTCATCTCAATGTGAGTTTAGGGCTGATTCAAACACTTTGTGATGGGAGAATTAACCCCAGGAGCCAGGGCTTTCAATGGCCTCTGATAAGAGATTATACGGGTTGGTGGCAAACTTTTCTTGGCCAATGGTTTTCAAAGCCTTTGGAGCTGTTAAATCAAAGCACTATTCAATTGGGACAGACCCCTTACTCTGACCTTCTCTTTTCTCCTGTTCACTGGTGGCAAGATGCAGCTCCAGCAACTTTCCACTCAGACCTTCCTTACTTAGTGCCGCCAAGGAGAAACAATAGTCAGAAAGCCAGAAACGGGGAAGTTCCTTTATTTTAATCAAAAAGTAATTACATTCATTATGCAGCCAACCTCATAGTCAAACATTTTCCCCTTAATTAATTTGCTTTAGTTGTAGACTTACATGTTAAAAGCAGGGGTAGAGAGATAATCTTTTCTGTCACCACACTGTTTTGAGAAACTGGCTATTCTGTATTTGAAGAACTGGCTATTGAGTCACATTTGGATAGGTAAGGACTTCTGGCTGGATAGTTTTATCATTGTTATCAAAGGTCATCTGGGAGACAATCAAACAACATTCTCACCTAATACTGATCAGCCTGCAAGTATGTATGCCAAGGATAGACAAGATAACTATTCTTGCAGTTGCTGAATGACAACTCTTAGTCCTGCATTTCATGGTAGGAAATTCTGAAATGAAGCTTCCTATACCATAAATGTCTCTTATTAGGTAGGCTTAGGGAAGCAAATACTTACCAATGTGCTGGACTACAATTTCAATTATCTCCAGTCAGCACAACCAAGCTGACAGTGCCTAGAATAGATGAACAAAAAAACTTCAGGCTCCTTTGTATTACTGGTTTTTCAATGCATCTAGGCATTTTTTCCACCAGATGAAGAACACTTTTGTTTTCCAGAAGGATGTCGTTGTATGTATGCGCTTGTGTGTTGTGGGCTTCAATTTTATTCATCGTTAATTTATTACTCTTACCATCATTTTGTCTCATTTTGTAATATTTTATTTCATTTGCCTTTCAGAAAATAGCCGTACTGATGGTCCTCAGATAAATAAACCAGAATTGTTTCTTAATAAAACATCTTAATTGATCCACAAGTTTAAAAAAAAATCCAAGTGAATGGGATCTCTGAAGCTTTCAAATATGATAAAAAAAGACACAAAAAACCCTCTTTAGTTCTCCCATTGGTACAAAGTCTGGTGGCATATTGTCTGCAACTTGTGTTCTAATTATCCTTCTTAAATTACTTCTCACTTCTCACAGTTAATTACTTGTGATCCACAATAAACCATTACTGTTATTTATTACTTATGCTTACATTAGACCTTATATTTCCTCCAGAAGCTCAAAATGTTGATTATAGCAGTTCCCCCTCTGATTTAGAGAAAAACATCCCCTTGTCTGAGTTCCAGATGTGGATCATACCCACTGCTTTTGATGTTAATTGTTGATATGTCTTCAGTCAGGAATATATTCTCCAAAACTGTGCACCAGAATGCTCTGGTTAATTCATGAACAGTAATGCAAAAGACTCATTATAGAGTAGTACTACTCTATAGTGCTGCAATGTCTCTTGGACTAATTAGTCCAAGAGACATTGCAGCACGACTATAGATTCTATGTTAAAAACCCTCTAAGAAAGAATATATCAGTTGGCAATGAAGATGAGATTCTGGAACATTGCATAAGCATGGTGCACTCTAGTCTTGTTGCTCCCCAGCCTCTGAATAGTTAAATATTCAGGATAAAATAGTTTCCCTTGAAGCTGGACAAGAGACTATCCAGAGAGCTATAATGATGCCTTGCTTGGGAGCTCAAGTAAATGATTTTTCTTTCTCCAAATCCATTAGGAAAAAAAGCTGTTTTTGGATAACTATTTCACTCAGGGGTGGGATGCTACCGGTTCTGCCTGGCTCTATAGTACCGGTAGCTCTGAAGAGCAGCAGACATCAAACCAGTTCTGTGTTTGCTGCTGTTTGGCCCACCCACCCACCTAGGCTCTTACCTGTCCTTTATTTCCTCCTTTTTCTTTTTTTTGAAAGTTTTATTTGGGTTTTCACAAAAACAAAATACAAATAAAACATCTTTTTTGAAAATAGCATGGTCCCAGGTTATCACTTCTTCATACAGACACCAAACTCAATTTCATGCTCATTTTTATATTCTATTCCATATCTTATTACCGTTTTATATTTTCTACATAGTTTTTCCCCTCTTTTAATTTTCTCAACTTTATTTTAATTATCTCATCTCAATCAAATCATTATATTTATACTTTTGTTTGTCCTGTTTCAATTTCATATTATATTTTCTTATTAAACAATTTTTTCCCTGTAGTTACCAATTGGAGTATGACACCTTTATATCTTTTAATTTTATCCATTCAAACTCTTATTTAAGCTTCAATGTATACCTTTAAGGTTATAGCATTCAATATAATACATAACTTCCAATCGAATTCTGCTTGGTACATTCTTCAAATACACACTATATTCTTAAAAAGAAAAAATTATATATATATATGTAAATAAAGCACACATTCCATTCCAATTCAATTCTATCATTAATATTCATTAAAATCTTAACATCTTTAACATTTCTTTTCAATTAAATATCATACTTCCTTGGAAACACTTATAAACTTTCCATAGTTAATTCTTTTTTTTCTATATTTCTCACATATTTTTATAAATCATTACTAATAATTAAAAATGTTCCCATTTAATTCTCTCAATCATTTTAATTCATTTATTTATTACCAAACATTCAACTACATTACAGTAAATATTTTATCCATCATTTTAATCATACTTTCTAAAATTATTTCTGTTTATAATATAACAATGCTATCTTATGTACCTTTGCAGAATCCCTTTTGCAATTAAATTTTCACCCATTATCTCTAAACAAGCTTATGGTTACAATCCTTATATCTTTTCCCTGTTTCTCCATTTCTTGTTTCTGTCTTTTACAACTTCTTTTCCTTGCCTTCTTCGTCCTCTCCTTCTCCCTCCCCTTTTTACCCCCTCCTCTCTCTACTTCTAACTCATCTGTAATCCCCTCTTCTGTTGCTTTCTAATATTATACTTATCTTTCAAATTATTCTTCTTCTTTCTGGTTGTTTTTTCTAGTCTTAAACCTTTCACTCTCTTTCCCCCCTTTTCTTCCCCCCCCCCCACTTAAAATTATTTGATCATTAAAGATGGCTTCTTCTTTGTCCCAATCTTCTTGTTCTGCAAGCGTTTCTTGTTGTTTCTCATAGTTCCAGATCTCCATTTCTAAGAATTGAAATACGAAGCCAAAAGAACCTCTCCCTTCTGTGCATCTTCTTTCCATTTTTTAAGTTCCATTTTCAGTTCTTCTAAGAGTGATACCATTTTAAAGACTTTTAAACAACCACCCTGTTAATTTTAGTCATCCAGATGCAAAAACCAAAAATCACCAAGTAATCCAAATAATCCAAGGCTGTTTCTTTCTGCTTCTTTTTTCCACTTTCTCTTCCTGGGGTTCTATTATTTTGTTACCAAGTTTCAATTAAGATGTATCTTTGAGGAATCTTGTTGAAATTTCACTGTAAGTTCCTTTTAGTTACAGTTCCATTCCTTAGTTCCAGGCAGTCTCCTCCATTTTTCCAAATCCTGCCCTTTTATTCTTTTCTTTCTCCTTTCCTGCTTTTAAAATTTTAAATATCCAGAAATCTTTATTATCCCTTTGACTTTTATTTTCAGCTTAGATGCCTATTAATGTCAAAGTGGATTTTTTTCAATTTCTTGCTTAAGTCTCTTATCTGTCAGTATAAGGAAGGGAAGAAAAAAAAACCTAATCCTTTCCCTTCTCTCTCTCCTTCGCAGCTTCAAGATCTTCTTTGGGAACAATGTTATTAAATTTAAATTCCAGGGTACCTTATTTGTTGCTTTTGCTCTTTGACCCGGTCAACCAAAGCTTTCTCTTCTTATCTTCTTCCTGCACATTCTTTTCTGGTCGAGTTCTTTGTGGTGGCCCTTTCTGACCACCGCTACAACCGCCTTCGGGAAAGGGAGTAATGGCCAGCTAGGGAAGAGAGATGCGACTCTCCTCAACCCTGCAGGCAGTCTCCCCCTTCTTCACCACCTCTACGGGGTGGCTTAGCCCCGAAAGCAGCTGGCTCAGGGCGCTCCAGCAGTGAGCATGGATCGAAGCCTCGCAGAGACGAGGTTTCGGTCTGTCACCGAAGAAGCTCAAACCGGAAGTCCTATTTCCTGCTTTTTCAACCTCAGCTGCTTTGCGCGGCACAGCTGAGGTTGAAAAGCAGGGGGAAAGTGGCTTTTCAAACTTTTCAGCTTTCCAGGCGGCACAGCTTAAGGTGCATGCACATGCAAAACCTAGTCGCCAAACCGGTAGTAACACCGGTTGAAGAGAATGGCTTGACTTTGGGCACAGAATACAATCATGCAATGAATGAATATATGCATATATTAATGCTCTTAGTGAATTAGCTAAATCGTGACCATTGCAAATTAAGAGACAGATTCAATGGAGATCAAGTGATGGAAAAGTGTATCACAAAACAGATGGAGTACTGTAAACATCTACAGCAGAAAGATCTAACATTGAATAAAGCATTTATCTTGGGTTTATTTTATATCTCCTCACCTCACCTCTTCTTACATTACATTATATTATCATCTTGCTATTTATCGAATTTATTTTCCATCTTTATTTGCAGTCTCACAGTTGGTGACTCTGAGTGGTTACATGAATATTGTCAAGAAGTTCCTAATCATATAACATTACCTGTTTATACTGCTAAAAACGTGGACATTTAATAGGTTTGTTACCAGAAAGCCAAAGATTCCTATCCCCTCCATAACCATAATATAAAACAAAAATGTGCAAGGAGTACATTTGTAAGGGTGATTGAAGAAGATAATAAAGGAGAGCTTTTTGAATGTGTGGACTCCAGAGAAAAATTGCAAGAGTTTCTAAGAAGGAACTAAATATGAGAGTCCGTGGAAGTTGATCTCAGCAAACTTTGTTATGCACAATTTGCAAGCAAGTATGAAAAAATAACCATTCTGCCTATGGTGAGCTCCATTGATGTTTGAGTTACTTCTAAGTGCACATTTTGAAACAATAATGATTTTTGAATATAAGGACATCAGAAGAAAGAAAGAAAAGAAAAAGAAAAGAAAAGAAAAGAAAAAAAAGAAAAGAAAAGAAAAGAAAAAAAACACCCTACATTTGTCCTTTTTATTTTTTGTTCTGCAGTTGTTCCACATGTTTCTGAGTTGGAAATTCCACTCTGTGATAGTTGGGGGCGGGAGAGAGATCGGCATGATGCTCCTAATGTTGTGGGATATCACAGGGTGAATCCTCATTCTCCTAGCAGTGTGGTGGCCTAGAGATGAAAATGCTCATCTCCCACTCGAAAGGTTGAGAGTTCAATTCTAGACAGTGACAGATGTTGCTCTATCAGGGTGCAAAGGAAAAATATCTGCTATGAACTCCACATAGGAGTCAGGAAGGGCATCTGGGCAGTAAATGCTCAGCTCCATTCAATTGCCCTGACTTCACCCTGATAAAAGGGATTAGCGGGTCATGAAAAGAAAGAAAAAAATCCTCTTTCTCCTGTACTTTGATATCTAAGTGAAGCTTCTGGTAGAGGCCATCTATGATTTGGGGTGCCGTATCAACAGTATGTTGATATTACCCAACTATTCAGTGCATTGCTACCCTGGGCGGTGAAGGAGATGCTATTAGTGTCATTTCCTAGTCACCATCAGGTTCTTTGCCACCATTAAAGTTGTCCTGCATGAGCAAACACTTTGTATCTAGGAGCAGAGTCATGATTTGGGGATCCTTTTGATTTTATGGTTCCTGCAAGTAAAAGCCATGGCCAGAAGGACCTACATCCACTTTCAATTTGCACATCAGTTGCAACCAACCTGGGGCAGGTGGTCTTAGCTACAGTAACTCAGACACTCATTACTCCCCAGTTAGACTATTGTAATATACTCTACTTGGGCTGATCTTAAAAACTATTCAAAAAATATATTTGGCCCAAAATGCAGCAGTCTGCAAACCTTCTGGCTCTATTGGGAATGTATATCAATTACTGGTTTGACACATTCTGCTTTGTTTGCTCATTGGTTTCTGAGTACAATTTGAGTGCAATTTGTCAAAAGACAGTGAGCTCCATCCTGCAAGGGCTTCTGGTGTTGTCTCATATATGGACTATATTGCTTATGCAACAACTGTTGAAGTTTTAAATATATTCCTTAAAAGAAGAGTAACACTAAACCAAATCGAATGCCATTTTCTTCTTCAAAAGTGTATTGAAGGAACTAAATCTCATTCAAAAAAAGGAAACATTATTCTCTAAGACCCAACTCCTTGGAATCTAGTTACCAGGGGCTAATTTATGAAATATATTTCCAATCATATAGGTACTTATTAGCCTTACCAGGTAGACCTGACATGAAACTTTATTTTTTTCTTTACTGCATTTTTCTTTATTGCAAAGTTACATTAACAGAATCTTGCAAGTCTGAAAGTAAAATTCACATTTATGGCCCAAGAACTTAAGTAGGGTTCCTTCTGAGCATTTTGCTCTTCCCACTAAGTGAATCATATAAAACCAGATACTAGAAGTCAAAATCACAAAATGATGTCTGATTAACTTTGGCCATGTCAAGCGTGCAAATTCATTGGAGAAGTCAATGATGCTAGGAATGGTAGGTAGAACAAGAAGAGGCAAGCAAGGAACATTCTGGTTTGGTAATATCAAAACTGATACAAAGATGAACATCCAACAACTGAAAGAAGCTGTGCTTGACAATAGCACGGAGAGCTCTTGCTTATAAAATCACCCAAGAGTCGGACACAACTGAATGGTTAAAACAACAACAGAAATTTCCATAAGCGAACATAATGCATGTCTTTACTGTACATGAAGGTCTACAGAACACTGGCAGTCTCTTCAGAGGATCTTGATTTTGGCTGAAATGTGAAAATACTAACTCTGCACATGCACAAAACTATTGCATGAACAGATGGTTGGCCCATCCATAATTTTACAGAATACCTAATCATTTTCACAAAGGCCATTCCAGTGTCTACATTACAAGTTTAATATATGATGTAGGAAGAAGACAAGAGAAAACAAGGCTATTCTGGCATGGCTTCTGAGATTTGGGCTTTCTTGGGCTTTTCCAAATTGTGTTAACCAGCTGTTTTGTTGCTTTAGTTGTGAAACCACTGTGGCAACAGCCGTTTCATTGGGTAAACAAAACTATTTTCATCCTTAGATCCTCATGATAAAAGCTGTAACTTTAGGAACTGATTATTACAGTGGCTTTATTAATTCATTTGCCATGGACAGAACAGCTTCTCATGATCAGAGTGATTGCTTCTTTTGGGGACATAGGAGCCATCTCGCCACGGTGGAATCCTGGGATCATAAACCCGGATTGCTCCCCTGCCCTGTGACTGTTCTGATTTCCTGCACAAACAACCCAGCCAGAAGAGATTGCCTGAAGTTATCAGAGGCCTGGCATGAATCTTGGAATCTAGTGACAACATTTGCTAAATGTGTTTCAGATTTGAGGCTGTCCTCAAGTCTGGTGAGTAGGAGGTTTTTTTCCTGCTATTTCTGCTGCCAGATTGCATTTGGGTGGCCTTAAAAGAACGTGTTGTAAGCATGTGAACATTTGTAACACACAGGAAAGTTGTGCTGCGCACATTTCTTCAACATCCACTGTCATTGCAGTCTGTTGTTCCATCAGTAAGCACACATGCAGGAAAACAGCTGGAAACATCTATATTTGTTTGAAGTGAAAAGCAGAATTCGTAACTTACTTAGCTAGTGCCACCTGGTTGATTTTCTCTGGGAGGAAAATGCAAACAAACCATTATCTACTTATTTCCCAAAGCTTTAACAAAGTCCCCCCCCAAGAGGCCAGAATAAGACACCACCGAGAGCCAAGGGTTAAGGCATCAGTCTAGAAACTGGGACACTGTGAGTTTTAGTCCTACCTTAGATACAAAGCCAGCTGAGTGACCCTAACCCAGTCAGTCTCCCAGTCTCATTTATTTATTTATTTATTTATTTATTTATTTATTTATTTATTTATTTATTTCCTTCTTTCCTTCCTTCCCTCTCCCCTCCCCCCCATCTATTTTTATTAAGAGAAGCTTTGGAAGAGAACACCTTTTCTGGGCTATTTTGCCAAGAACAGACACAGAAACCCTTTGGAATGAGAAGCTAACTAAGAAGTTCAGGTTATGCTACAGCCACTCAGGGGCACAATTAGAAACGTTTTGTGACATGAGTCCTCTAGAGCAGTGATCTCCAACCTTTTTTGTACCACAGACCGGTACCAGCATCACAAAATGATCCACGGACCAATACCGGCATCAGCATGCACGACCAAGGCAAGGCGAGCCGAGCGACTGGCCAGCCAGCCGTCCCCCGCTTCTCCCCGCCACCTTCAACTCCTCCTTTGTACCTTCTCGTGGTCGATGGGCTTTTCGGGCTCTTTCTTAATCTCCTCCTGAGTAATGCGAGACTCCACCGCCATCGGGCCGGCTCTTCGTTCGAAGCCGCCCCCCCCCTTCGACGAAACTAAGGCGCGAGGATTCCTTCAGTACCCAAACGCCGCTTTCCAACCGACGACCGACAAGCTCACCCGGAAGCACTTTCTCAAGGGCCGTCGAAACAAGATGGTGGCGCCCAAGCAAAGTAGGCGGCCCGGTACAAAATGATCCACGGACCGGTACCGGTCCGGGGCCCGGTGGTTGGGGACCCCTGCTCTAGAGAATCAAGTTATTTCAGCTAGACTGAATCAATAACTGAGGGGCGAGGGAAGCAAACATTTCAAAGTGGCAATCTACTGCTCTTCCAGCTCTGATAGAGAAGTTTAACTGGGTAAGAGAAAACTCTAAAAATTTGAGTTGGAAAGAGATAAAAGAAAAAGGTGGAAAAATTATTCAGAAAAGGGTTTATTCTACTAAGAATCAATTTATTTTTCTAGGATTTATTCGACACCTTTCTCTTTTCCTAATCCATTCTATGCCTTTTAGACACAGAGTCTCAAGACAGTGAACCACTCCACTGCTCTGTTGCCATGGGGATTAAAAAGTAGGTAGTATCTTTCATGTTTTTAGCACAATAGTTTCAGATCAGTACAAGCAAACAGTGCAATTCTACAACTCTCGTGCGATAAACTTCAGTTGGCTACACTGAACAGAATTAAAGACTAATGAGTCAGGTTGGGATCATAACTCAATGGAAGAGCATATGCTTTGCATTCTGAAATTATTACCTGCTCAGCTAAAAAAAGCCTTTTTTAGGGCCAACAGTGATCCAGCATTGGCATTTCTAGAGCCATGTTTCAAAGTATAAGTGAAACCAAAAAATGGGTAGATACAAGGACAAAAATATCCTTCACTTAATTTCAAGGCAATTTAAATGAATCAAATACAATTAATATGACTATTCTTGATGTTTTTTAAATCAGTTGTGTTATGTTAAAAATAACACGAGTAAAATTGTTGTGGAAGCTCTGAGACCTTCAAAAAGATTGCTGCTTACATGGGACCCTAAGGCTTTAGACTTGGCACACTACTTAAAAGCAGAAAATAACACAATGTTGGAATATTCTTATCTGAAAACGGGGATCATCATAAGCAATACAGAGTCCAATACACCAGTGGACTGACTAGGTGTCATGTGGCTTCGTATGTTCACAGAGTCAATTAATCATTCCATTCCATAAAATCACTCCTCAAGATAGATGAGGTACCATAATATTAATAAAGCAGGTAACTTTCTGATTATAGCAAGGCTGAAAATCAGTGAACTGTGGATTGATTGGGATGACCACCTAATTTGTTATGGTCAAAGAATGGAATCTGGTTAGCTTAAAAAAATCATCAATTTTTGTATATTAGTCTCAATAAACAAATGTTTTCTTAATTTACTTTTTATTGTTTTTAAAATAATGACAAAACAGAAAAACAAAACAAAGCACAAAAATAATTATAATAAAAATACATTGTCAAAAAAGAAAAAAACATAGAAAATATTTTTAAAAAGTGAAAAAGTACAACAAATGAAAAAATTTATAATTTTAGTGTAGAATTTGGTTACAATTCTTATTTAACTGTATACACAATGTATACACTTGAATAACTGTGTACAACAATGTATACACTTGAATAACACGTGTGTGTGTGTGTATGATTTTATATAATTATCATGTTTTTTCTAACCTGATATATTTTATTTTTATTTATTATTTGTCAATTGCTTACAGGATAGTAGATATAAGTATAATCATGAGTAAGAATACAGGAAATAGGTACGAATAAATGGGGACAATAGGACAGGGATGGTAGGCATGATGGTCCACTTATGCACGCCCTTTACAGACCTCTTAGGAATGGGGTGAGGTCAATAGTGGTTAGTTTGAGGTTAAAGGAGTGGGGGTTAGAGGATGTAATAACAGAGTCAGGAAGTGCATTCCAGGCATTGACCACTCTGTTGCTGAAGTTGTACTTTCTGCAATCGAGTTTGAAGCGGTTTACACTGAGTTGTATCTGTTGTGTGCTCTTGTATTGTTGTGGTTGAAGCTGAAGTAGTCATTGACTGGTAGGACATTGTAGGAGATAATTTTGTGTACTATGCTTAAGTCTAACCATAAGCAGCATAGTTCAAGGTTGTCCAAGCCCAAAATCTCAAGCCTGGTGATGTAGGGTATTCTGTTGCAAGCAGAGGAGCGTAGTACTCTTCTTGTGAAATACTTCTGGACTCGCTCGATTGTAAGAATGTCTGATATGCCGTGCGGATTCCAGACTGATGAGCTGTATTCAAGTATTGGTCTAGCAAAGGTTTTCTATGCCCTAGTTAGCAATTCGATATTTCCAGAGGAGAAGCTTTGTAAGATTAGATTTACAACTCTTAATGCCTTTTTGGCAACGCTGTTACAGTGCGCTCTGGTGCTTAGGGCATTAGATATGAGAACTCCAAGGTCCTTGACAGAGTGAGGATTGTCAACAATCATTTTGTTTAAATGAGTCACAACTTTCATTATATTTGTCCATACAATGTCTACAGCAATAGGCAATCTGCCCATAGGTGGCAAGTATAATCAGTCTTCAATTCATTGAATAAATGGGACCATATATTTATCTTTCCAATGCTGCAATATCAGTCTTTAAGTTATCATAAAGGCATGAAGAATACATTTAGATCATTGAGTTGTCAAATTCCAAGTATTAGGTATGTAGTTCAAGAGAATATTATCCTGTGAAAATTTTAGCTTTTGTTGCACACTTATATTTATATCATCACTACTTTCCCCAAAAAACTTAGTTCATGTAGGACATTGTATATGTGTTTCAAAAAAGCACTATCTTTATTATATCTCCAACAAAATGCTGTTTTTGACAGTCCTTTTATGCAAACATAATGGAGTCCAGTAAATGCTAAATATTATTTTTGTAGTATAAGTCATAATTTGAAGTCCATTGACAATCTTGCTATAGAAGATGGCTTTTCATTGACTAGAAAATATAGGAGCCTCTAACTTTTTATTCCACATATTTCTTTGCATATTAGATTGGCTTATTGATAAGATATATCTACAAAAACTAATAGGTTTTCATGTTTTATTTATTTATTAATTATATTTTATCCGCCTTTATTATTTTTATAAATAATTCAAGGAATCCAACATACCTCATGCTTTCCACCTCCTAGTTTCCCCATAACAACAACCCTGTGAAGTGGGTTGGGCTGAGAGACAGTAACTGACCCAAATAGCTTTCTTACCTAAAGTAGGAGTATAAATCACAATTTATTGGCCAGCACCTTAACCACTACACCAAACTGGCTCTCTTCGGTTTAGTTTTAAAACAAGGTAATTTCAGAAGGACTGATATTTGCTCTCATTGTCAGATTGTCTTTGAGCTATGATATTTATTGGTTGTGTTTTAATAAGATATTTGCCTAGGGTTATTTGACCCATAGTTTATTCAGTTTTCTGGATTTGTATGATACATATGTATGAACCTCACTGATTTAATTTCATAAAATATGTCCCAAAACTAAATTGTGATGAATAGTTTATAGGTTAATAGGTTAATCAAATAATTAGTTGCATATCATTGAGTCCAGCCTGACCCCTAGTGACTGAATGGACAAATGCCCATCATTTCAACCCTTCTTTGACAATAACCTACAGCTCTTCCAAGAACATTCCACTGATCATTTATTCATTACCCCCATCTTCTATTTCCCTCAGCTTGGCTTAGCTAAGCATAGTACTTTTTTCATAGACCATCATGTACTTGTATTCCTTGCTCAAAATAGAAAAAAAATCTTTCCAACCTAAAGATCTCAAACTTGTTTAAATGTTTCATTCATGTCTATAGTTATCTTGGTGACAATATACAAAAGTGATTTTCTATTGGTTTCTTCTGATTTTGAAATTTCTTCTTTGAGGTGTGTTGCCTTCCTTCACACTTGCAGAATCCCACCTACTTTCACTCCCCTTTGTGAATTCATTTTAGTTTCTTCCGTTCTATTTGGGCTTTGGAGGCAAGGCTGCTTCTACCAGGAGTTGTCACTCCCTGTAGCATCAGTCAGCTATCTAAGCTGTCAAGGAAATAAACCCTTAAGAGGAGGGCTGAGCAAATATAGTAATATTTTACAAGTGGACCTATAACAAAAATTGCAATATGGAGTATTTTGTTCAGGCTTCCCATCAGTCATTCACATCTTTTCCATTATATTTTATTCAGTTTATTCTTCCATCATTTTTCTTCAGCTTCCAACAGTCAGTAAGCTTTCCATGTCCACTGATCATGCCCAATCTTCACTGGGTTACCTTGAGAGGTGACTTTCTTTGGTGGATATTTAAAACTGTGTGCAAAACTCAGATTTCCTAATTTGCTGCAAAAAATGTAGGGATTCTTTCTGGTGTTGTTTTTGTGGTCTCCTTAGAAATCAGCATTTGTTTCTGAAATTAAAAGATAGAAAATATGATAACATTTAGCTCTTTGATTTTTATGACTTTTATGCTAGTGTAGGACTAAAGGAAGCATGATTGACTCATTAGTAATTTACACTTCAGTCCTGTATCCCAGAGGAGAATATAGTTTATACTTTTGTTTGACCGTATTACCAATTAAATTAGAAAGTGGCTTCAAAAGATAGTTTCTTTGCATGCAATAGGTTTTCTCCATCTGGAAGATATTGAGAAGTACCCACAGGGGACCACATCCATAATTAAAGCTTCAATATTTTTTTTATGGAGATCATAACAGATGGCCATAAAATATTCCATGCCTCAAACTGTAATCCTAAATGTACTATTTAATAGTAAATAGTGAATAGATATCTACAGGTTATGTCATCTGCAGAATAAAACATAGAACTAGTCAAGATATACTGTTAATCACATTAATATATTGGTGAATTGCAAGAATAAAGAAAGCTTGTTATTTATTCACTATTGGGCAGAGAAGCTGGACAGAAAAAAAAGAACAGCAATTAAAGAGGAGTCTCACCTAAATAAGGAATTTTTGGAGCGGGTGGCAGACATATTGATCACACAGATCTCTTTGAAGGTATTTCACACATTGGTGGGCTGAGATGGGTCCCTGATTTTACAGCTATGACCTACAAAAAAGGTTGTAGAGTTTTGTTCATGGTCCTCATTAGTCATTCACAAACTTTTCCATCTTACTCCATTCCATTCATTCATCCCCATGCCACAAGTCTCTTCCTCACTATTCATATGCCTCAACAGTGAGATGGGCAGCATATAAAGTTAATAAATAAGTAATAAAAAATAAACACCCCTGTATGAATTTAGGTTTATTGGACCGGAAATGAGTTTGCCCAGAAATCTTAGCCCTGGGCCTGAAAGCAGACTTATGTCAACTCTCACATTCTGGACATACGTTGTGAATCTTGAAGATCCCTTGAGTGGGACAACCAGCATTTACTGGCCTCAGAAGAAAATGGAAAGATTTCTTAAGTAGCAGAAGAGTACGAGGGTCATGGGAGATGCCCATGTAGAAAACTGCCTGGTTCATTCTGCTCTTGAATCAAAGGAAAACCACAGCAGGATGGAGTGTCCATCTGTTTTGCTTGTTTTGGCTCTTAGATGGAACTTTGCTTTCAGTCAGTATCTAATAAATGATTTGTGAGCAGATAATTTATTGCCCTTTGCTGATAACTCTTCAGGCATTCTAACTTCAGGCTGGATGCCAAGATGTCTTCTGCCAAGCCCTGCCAGGAATTAGGCAGAAGTAGTGTACTAATGGTGAGGGTGAACATTTGCTCATAAATCTCTTGGCATGATCTGCCTGGAAAAAGAGAGAAAGAAGCTTGAAGGAGCCTGAAGAAGGAGGTGTGAGGTCATTGAAGCTGCTGCCAAAGCAACACTAGTTCAAAAAAAAGTGATTATAGGAACAAATTCGCTATTCCTTTTATAATGTAGTTTAAATTTCCTTCTTTATACAGCCTTTAAAATCTATTTTCAAGCTTGTGCTTGTATGAGGAAGGACTGGAGTTCAATGGATCTCCATAATGAGACACTTATTGTAGGCTTAAGGAAGAGTTGAGAATTGCATTTTTGGCAATTTTTTCTCTCCTGCTCAATGCTTGTTTAACTCTTAATCACCTCTATCTTTTTAACCACAATGCTTTATCTTAATTATTTATTGCATTTATACCCTTCCACAATCTGACAGGCTCTTGGTTAAGGAGGGAACCTTTTTTGTTTTCTGGGTTAATTCCCTCACAGTTAATCTAGCAGGAGCCATTGGCAGTGTTAGGTGCCTGGTCATTTTCTTCTCTGTTCCTTTTGATCTGCCTCCCTCTCCCTCTCCCCCACTCTCTTTCTCTCTCCCCCCCTCTCTCTCTTGTCTCACACACAAACATGTACACTTTCTCACTCTTTCCTTGCCAAGAGACTGCGAAGCATAGAACAGAATTTCAGAACTTCAGCTTCAACCATAACAACATAAGAGCAAACAATAGATACAAACTCAAGGTTAATCGCACCAAACTTGATTGCAGGAAATACGACTTCAGCAACAGAGCAGTCAATGTCTGGAATACTCTACCTGACTCTGTGGTTTCTTCCCCAAACCCCAAAAAGTTTAACCTTAGACTGTCTACTATTGACCTCACCCCTTTCCTAAGAGGTCTGTAGGGGGCGTGCATAAGCGCACCAACGTGCCTACCGTCCCTGTCCTATTGTTTCTTTTATTTTTTATTTTTCTTATATGTATCCATGTATTCATAACTATGTTTTTACTTATATCTATTATCTTGTAAGCAATTGACAAAAATAAATAAAATAAAAAATAAAAATAAAAAATAAAGAATTTGAATTTCAGGGACATCTACATGGGGCACTACTAAAAAAAAAATCAAAATGGTAGCTGCAAACATATGTTCGAAGTCCTGTCCCTCCCTCCTTTACAAATCTTGCATACATGTATAACACTCATTAAAAAAGATTACAGCACCATTTTAAATCAAATGAAGGCATGAAGGCTGAGCACTGATGTTTGCCAACCCAGTTTGTAGACTTTGTGAAGTGTCTTGAATCTGATTTGTGCAGAGGTATGACCATTCTTTTCATGATATGGAAGAGATGAGACAATTTACTGCTCCATGATTCCCTTTGCATCTCTTTGTTTTGTCCTCAAAACTATTACCTGATTTTCCAATAGATGGAAGAAGGAGACTTCTGCACAAGGCACCAAAAGCTGATTCAGCTAGTAGTGAAAAACTGTGCAGCACCATAACTTTGAAAGGATGCTTTGACTCCCAAATCTTCGAAATGAATCATCGCTTTGGAGTCCAGCCATTCTTTCATTCCATCTTAGTTTCAGTATGGCTTCCTTTTTTTTTTTTGTTCTGGATTGAAAGTATTATGGCAAAGATTAGAGCACGTATGGAAAACTCATGACTTTTAGTTTTTATGATGATCATGATAATTACGATAATATCACCTCTTTACAAATTAATACGTAACCATCAGAAAAAAAACAGATTTCTAAAAAATACAATTTCTGGGATCTTTCCACTTAGGCAATAGGCCCCATGGAGTGGAAGGGAGAATCCAAATGATATGTGCTTGTGGGAAATTTTTACTTGTCCATCAGATCCCTGGGAGATATATTTGTCTTCCCATAGAATATAGGAAACAATTTTCTTGATCAGGGAAGCTGATGAAAAGGGAGAGATTTGAACTTTCTCTCCCTTTCCTGCTATTCTGGCAGGATTGGCATATTTCTGTAGCTATTAGAAAAGGCAACATAGCTGTTTTTGATAGGATGGCTGGGGAAAAGGGAGCAATCCGTGTCCATTAACTTTGATCAGAGCATGGTTATCAGTATCATTAGATTTATACAGGGTCCTTCAGCCTGATAGCTAAAATACAGTACCATCTCCTGGAACAATTGCCATCACCATCAACCTGGTTTCCTGAATATGTTGTTGTTGTTTGTCAATTAGTCTATTATTAGTTAACCAATTGATGAAATGAGTTCTCAGTTGTGCAAACAAATTCAAATAGAATTTTCTGCATTTAATAGCTTTGGTGCTTTGCCTGGTTTTAGAATGATATCTCTCAGAATTTCCAGTAAACAGATTTTATATATCTAGACACACCTGCGCACCCCAATAGCAATAGCACTTAGACTTATATGCCACTTCACAGTGTTTTACAGCTTTCTCTAAGTGATTTACAGAGTCAGTATATTGCCCCCAACAGTCTGGGTTTACATTTTACCAAACTTAGAAGGATGGAATTCCTAATCAAGCTTGAGCCAGCGAGCTTCAAACCCCTGGCAATCAATAGAATTAGCCTGAAATACTGCACTCTAACCACTTTGCCACTGCGACTCAGTGGTGTTTTATATATATAACATTTTTGACAGGTCCAGCTATTTCTCTCTCATCTCTGACTTATACAGGCCTTCAGCTGATAAAAAAGAACACATGAAATAAGTGGTGGGACATCTGTCACTTTTTAAGGTGTGAAATAGATCTCCATGTTCTTCTTTCCCAGCTTGCTGAATCAAATTTAGCATCAACACACTTCACTCTGAGGCAGGTACCTACACACGAATTTAGAAATTCACTGTATTGGTTCCAAGAAATAATCCTTCCTTGAAAGCATCATTTGTTCTTATTGAAAGACCAGAGGTTGATACATGTTGGACATTCTCAATTTGGTGGTTCTCCTGTCATGTTCATGTATAATTCTTATTTGGGAGGACGGGGTTGCTGGATTTTTCATTCATATATTCCAGCTTCTCTTTTTTCTCACAAAAAAGTGATATCTGTTTAGGACAAGAGTCTTCAAACTTGACAGCTTTAAGACTTGTGGACTTCAAATCCCAGAATTCCTGAGCTAACATGACTGGAGGAGGAATTCTGGGAGTTGAAGTCCACAAGTCTTAAAACTGTCAAGTTTGAAGACCCCCGGTTTAGGACAAGGGCAAGTTGGTTGTTAGGAACTTCTGCATTACAGTATTATTTTTGGAGGGTGATCTTAGCCTCAGCTGTTATGCATTTGGCAACCCATCAGCTAAGAAGCATTATAAGAATTATCTCTTGTGGTGAAGCAGCATAGTAGAATGTACTGTAGATAAGAAAGACAAAAAAGGGACATTTATGAATGGCTGAATTACATCCTTATTTTTTTAATGCACTGTGTCCAGTTTGTTTTAGATCACTCATAAAAATATTGGGAAACAATGCTTCTGATTTTTGCTGTTACCTCAGTGGAATTTAATGAGAAAATTGGTGGGAGAACCATGAAAAAGAACTGGAGCTGGATCAGTGGTGGGATTCAAAAAAATTTACTACCAGTTCTGTGGGCGTGGCTTGGTGGGCGTGGCAGGGGAAGGATGCTGTAAAATCTCCAGTCAGAGGCGGGATTTGCCGGTTCTCTGAACTACTCAAAATTTCCGCTACCAGTTCTCCAGAACTGGTCAGAACCTGCTGGATACCACCTCTGAGCTGGATGCAATCTACAATCTGAAGAAAAATGGGACCACCAAAAAATATTTTTTGCCATTTTTGCCTCTACCCACTGCTGACATGTCCCCTAGCCTAACAGATTTTCCCAATCTTGTATACCTCAAACTCACCCCAGGTTGATCAACAATTGTATTATTTATGCTACAACTTGCTGGCTGTGCAGGCAATGGCACAAGCTATAGGACCTTCTCAACGAAGGTGCCAATCTTCAAAATGTCCTCCCCAGGGACATTCATCAAATGTTCATTCTTCTCACATTTCAGTATTGTAGGTGGGCTTTAAGAACTGTTTTGCTTTGAAAAGGATTTTAGGCATGATGAGAAGTCTTTTTAAAAAATTCTTAATGCTCTTTAGCCATTCTTGGACCAGCAGAAAACTATCAGAATGTGAAACTGAGTGTCCCCATTTCCAGTACCTCTCCTGCCTCAGTTGCCTGTTTAAAAAAGCATTATAACCACCTGGGTTTTCCATCAAGATAATGGGTGTTAGGGATAACATTGTTTACCTAACTTAGTTTGGATAAAAATAATATATAAACTATGTTAGTGAGTTTAAGTGTATGTATCACTTTAAACTGTAAACCAAGTTTTTGGGTGCGGTTGTAAAATCACCATAAGAGGGAGCAAGAGAGCTCACTGTTTGCTCGGCTTTTACTGGATTGCTGACAATGAAGGATTGATGGTGATAAACTGCGTGTTTGCTGAAAGAAGAAAAGGGGTTTGATTTTCTTCATATCTCTGACTGCAAAAGAGATATATCACTGGACTGATTGATTGTAAGTTTAATGAACTCTTTTTCGACACTGGACTTTGCAAACTGATTAACCCCCAGACTGACTGAACTTAGTGTATGACATATGGACTGTTTTGACTATGCTATAACTCTTGCTGGAATAAAAACTATTTAACTTGCACAGTGTATCTGTCTTACTGAGTGTAAGCTACTACAACGTTTTGTCTCACATATCTGCCTGCCTGCTAGACTGCCGTTGCACGTTCTGCTAGGGTGTATATCCCTAACAATGGGTGACAGATTTTATACTCCTTTCAATTGTTCTCTCATGCTGTTGTCAGAATTATGGAGTAAAGTTTTATTTCATGCTTATGAATATCTTGAGGCTATACCATGAATTGTGGGGTGAGGAGTGGGGAATCCTTTACATTGTTATTTTATGGAGTTTATACTTCTTCATTGTACATGTGTAGAGTTCAATTGTCTTAATATTCAGACAAACATTTTATCATTTGAAAGCTGTTTTGAAACAACCAGCATATGAAATATATTCGAGCCTATAGAATGAAGTAAATGTTTTGGATCAGAGCTTCTCTAGTTTTCTGGAGAGTAAAAGAAATGGGCCGGGGTTGTTTAATACTTCCAACCTTGCAAATTTGTTAATTTGAAGGGCTAACCTGTTAATTGCAGTTCTCACAAGTGTCTGTCTCATCACTTTTACCCAGCTGAAGTGTTTGCCCTACATTCATTTGCCATCCATTCCTTGAACTGCAAGGCCAGAGAAGAGCTGATTCAGGGAAGTTTCTGAGTTCCAGCAACGATTTATCCGTATTTTCATAGGTTTCTAGAATCTGCAGCTCTCTGAAGTTTTTTTATACATCAACTGCCAGCAGCTGAAATAATCAAGTGTGCTGGACCATAGGCAGCTCTGGAGCAACAAGGTTATGAAATCATTTGTTGGATGCACTCAAATATTGCGTGAAATGACCCAGGCGACATTGGAGGTTATTTGGAGAACACAGAAAGAGTCTCATGGAACACTGAGCATTTCAGCCTTTATTTTAAGACGGTTCAGAAAAGACAAAAGCGTTGTTCAGGGTACAGAAAAGCTGCATCTTTAGCTTGTTAACAAGTGAAAGAAAGGTCACAGTATTGTAGAATTGTTTTCAAATTTTACGTATGTAATAGATGCAATTTCATAAATAAGGAGAGAGACAGAGACAGAGACACAGAGATTAAAGCTTTGTGAACTATTTGGATTGGGCGAAATCATCCAAATTGAAATATATAAATAAAGTCCAATTCAATTTAGCAGTGTTGATTACTGTGTAGAAAAATATGGAATTAAATTGTGAATTAATTGTAATTCATAGTGGGGAAGTTTCCATAGATTGTCTGACACCCCCCCCACCCCCCACCTCCTCAATATGGTCATTTGTTGTAGAGAGATGTGTTTGTGTGTGTGTGTTCCTTGTTCTCTGTGTTTGTGTGTGTGTGTTCCTTGTCCTGCTCTTCCCAAGGATCTTATATTTCGAGAGTTGTTTTCTATTTCCATGTGGAAGGGCCATGGAAAACCAGAGGGGTATAATGGGGACCTCGGACCAACAAGGGGGAACGCCCACTTTCTCTCAGTCCAATCTGCTTCCCAGGATTATTATGAGGCTCATGATGTTGTGTTAGCTGCATGGAGCTCCTTACAGAATATATATTTAATAAATAAATACGTGGCCAGTAGCCAGGAAGTTAACTATTTTGCCTTTCCCAATTAAATAAAGTGGGTTTAAGAGCAGATTAACTTGTTTTCAATGAGAATGCCAGGTTCGGGAGTGGACAGACTATTTAGTGTAATGATTTCATCACAGATTTAAAAAGATGTGCACATTTTTTGCATCTGGGTTTAATCTGTGACCAATCCAATGTAAAGATCATGCTGATGGGAAACACCCATCATGTATAGAAAACATTGTTTTAATTACACTACTCTAGCTTAAATATACTTGCTTCACACAAATCTTACTTAGAATTTTTTAGACTGGCAATTCCCTGCGCTAATCTTAAATGTTTCCTTCTATCCTAACACCCCTCTTTCACTGCTATACAAGCTAAAGGCATGAATTAAAAAAATCTCCAGTTCAAAACTTGCTTCTGTGTGAATTCATTACAAGGGCCCTAGGCAAGTCACTCCATCTTAGTCTCAACATTCACATTTACAATATGAAGGGTAATAACACAGCCTAATTCTTCAGAGTTGAAGGGAGAAATAGATATTATACATGTACACTTACAAATTCTACACAAATGTTAGGTTTGTAGTATACAAGGCAGGGTACAACAAGACAGCTGAATCTGAAATATAATCTCATCTTCCTCCCATTAGGAACGGATTTAGAATTGATTTAGTTGTGTTGCGAGTGATCCCACTGATTTCAACATTGAAGTGATCCCACTAATTTCAACATTTGGAGCCAAAGCAGTATCTTCCCACATCCTGCAGCAGCTTTTAGTTGTGAGATCAGTATTTCCAGAGACTTGTGACTTCCTTGATTACTATTCCCCAGTAGAAAATATCCTTGCTTTCAGGATGCAGCAACTCCCCTTCAAAAAAGACCACACTGGAAGCCCACCCCGCATCAGTTGTCTGATCTCACCCAGGAAAATCCTTCTGACTGTTGCAACAGCAACCAGAATGAAGCTGTTTCTCTTCAATGGAACGAGTCCTATGCAATGTGCAGTGGAATGTATTGTACACTTAATTAAAGACACATTTTTGCAACCTCGAGTTATAATCAACACATGGTAAAGGGTCATTATTTTTAAAACTTTCAAGCTGAAGCAGTTTGACAGAGGGAGGTGAATCTCTTAGAATCTGGCAGCAATATTTCATCTACTGGTGGACTTTAATAAGTGTAGAAAAGAAATAAATTTAGACAGTATGAAACATAGTTGCATCAGTGTTGGAAGGAATCCCATGAGGGTTTCCAGGTGCTCTCTAGCAAAATTTCTGTCCCAAGCTCAAAAATTGATTTATATACTGAAGATAGAGTTTAGTTGGCACTTCCTCCTACAAAATCAACCCTGTCTTGGATGAACTACGGACTTCTAAAAAATACCTTGGGAAATCAAATGAATTCATTTTCCCTCCCACAATTTCTCCTTTAGTCATGCCTGTACCTATATTTTTCTTGCTGACAATATGGTTATTTATTTGATTTTTTTTTTTACTGTATCTTAATATTATTATCTACTTTTCTGGACTATCAATGCAGCAAGTAAAATCTAAAGAAAAACAGTGATATATTATCACCATTAAAGCAAAGATAAATGGACAGACATAGTTATAATTCAGCTAATCTAAACAACATTTTCAGGTCCACTGTAATAAAGCACAAGAACAGCATGACCAAGAACACATCATTCTTAAAAGCTAGTGAAACCAATCATTTTTCAAAACCTTTTAGGATATTACAACTGGAGGCACAAACAGCAGAGCCCTTAGGAAGAATGTTTATAAGCTATGGCAGTTGCTACTGAGAAGGACTTATTCTTAGCATCTATCAACCTAAGTAACCTTGAAATGGGCCAATGAATTGGCTTCTGATAGTGATCTTAAAGCATGGGCAGTCTTTCACATGAAGTAGCCCCAGGTCATTTAGAGTTTTAAAGGCTTAAATCAAGATGTTGAACATGGATACACAATAATCCACAAAAAGCAAAACTGAAGAGAACAGAATTAGATAATGTGGTCTGGCTACCAAATATCAATGAAGGAAACTTATTAGAAGATATGGTCACCAAAGACTAGCAGCCAGTTAGTCAGAAATCACATTCTTTTTCACCTCCTATCCAATGGTGGGATTCAAATTTTTTACTACCAGTTCTGTGGGTATGGCTTGGTGGGCGTGGCTTGGTGGGCATGGCAGGGGAAGCATACTGCAAAATCCCCATTCCCTCCACACCCCACTAACCTGCTTCCCAGCTCCGTTCTCCTGTGCAGGGCAACCAAAGAAGACCCAGCCAATCAGCTGGGACTCGGGAGGCAGAGAAGAGATGGGGGCAGGGCCAGTCATAGGTTGTATTTGCTGGTTCTTCAAATTTCTGCTGCCGGTTCTCCAGAACTGGTCAGAACCTGCTGAATACCACCTCTGCTCCTATCCCTTGTAATTGCATACTTTTTCTGACAATGTCACCATTTCAAAGGATCTTAATATACATTTTTACTGTGATGTGAATAAACCATCTCTTTAGCTTATTCTTTGTTAAGGAACAATACACTGTCAAACCAGCTCTGTATCTTTGTGGAATATTATTAAAAAGCCCTATCAAGATGGGATAATTTGCAATTAGCCCTATTGGGTAGAATTTCTGTAATTATGAATGTTTTACCAAAGATGTTGTTTTTATTTCAGACTTTACTGATATTGACAACTGACACTCCATTTAAACAATAATAAAAGGACATTTCTAAATGTAAGGAAATGCAAGGAAAAAGTTCAACTACTGCAAAATGCTAAAGAAAGAGGAAATTTGGGTTTACCAGATTTGAAGCTGTACTTTGATGCCTGCTGTCTGGTCTGGATGAGAGAGCGGGTGACTTTTCAAAACATGAGATTTGGGAAGAGGGCCATGAACTAAGATTTGGATGGCATACCTGGTACTTATGGTATGACAAGATTAAAATCAGTGTTGATTTTAAGAATCCCTTTGAAGGGTCCTTAGTGCTCTGCTTGTTTTCTTGTTTCATTTCCTCTTTTTATTAGTCAAACTAGGTAACATTATCAGTGCTCGTGTACTAGCACTAGCACTGAAGATGTTACTGAGTTGGGTAATGAAACACTTGCAAGAAAACAAGCAAGCTCAGAGAACACCAAGGACCCATCATATCAACCCTGAGCTACAAATATTCTCCTTTATAAGAATCACTTTGTAGACATACCTTCCTAAAGGATTGGAACAAATATAAAACATTGTTCTCTATGAAGCTACCTTTTTGTTTGGCTACCTCTGGAAGCCTTTTGTGGGGGGAAAAAAAGTAATGGTGAGGTCAACTGGTAGACCTAGGGTCACTTTTAATCAAGTAAACTTACTCTCAAGTCCAAAGAAGAGTTGGTGTCAGAAGGACACGTCTGTGACTGGTTTACATATGTGCAACTGAAAGAAAGGTTTAAGTTAGATTGAAACAGTTATGGGTTTGATTTTGTAAAAAATGAATTTGAAATTGTATTGTTTGCTAATAATGAACATGCTATTGCCGAAACATATACATTGTTATTGAAACTGAATTTGGAGAATGTGAAGCATTGCATGATTCAAAATGCATTTTTTTTTTTAGTATAACAGATTCCTTGAACAATGAGAAAACATGTGGATGGAGAGTTTAAAATTTACATTAAATAACTATTTAAAAGAAAAAAATGTATACAATAAATACATTTTATAAAATGAACCATTGGTATTTAACACCCGATAAATTGTCAAAGATGTACAAAGGTATTTTAAATGTAAGTTGGAAATGTAAATGCAAAGAAGAAACTTTTTACCATCTTTGATGGTCTTGTGATAAAGCAAATAAATACTGGGATAAGATTCATATTTTAATACAGGAAATTCTTAAAGTGAATATAAAATTAAGCTGTAGACTTCTCTTTTAGCTTTAATGGATAAAGTCAATTGACTAGAGTATATGAGGGTCATGGTAGATTTCTTATTTCTGCAAGCCAATTAAACCAACGCTTGCGTGAAGTATGGGATATATCTACTATCAAAGCTACAGGGCATTTCTAGCAGATGCATTCCTAAATCAATCTGTTAATATGTTCAATTACTCTAGTTACCAAAATTTGTGTTGCACAAATTAAAGAAATAATCAAATCCTACTATCTAATAAAGAAATCACACCCTTTTTTTTCAAATTCCAGCTGCTAATTTTAGAGAGTCCACCTTTATGAATGAATTTGGCTTTGACAGGACTATTCTAGTTCTCAAGTTATCACCAAATGATATTCAGGCAAAAGAAATCATTTTTACTGGTTTAATGGTACAATATTCTCTTAGATTTTGCTCTGTTAGCCTTTTGAAGTCTGTCGTGAATACTTGCCCAAATAATGCAACATTTTGCCTCTATAATTTATATTACAATGTGGAATAGAAATGGTAAATCAAGTGCTGGATGAATTTCTGACCAGAGTTACAGTTAGGCTAATAATGCCTAACTTACTCCCTTATTTCCCCAGGATATATACGTACAAGGAGAGAAAATCATAAACCATACTGGCTCTCTGTGGTGGTAAATAGGGAGACTGCTGGAAAGTTACCAAATCCTTATAAT
Organism: Notechis scutatus; assembly: GCF_049901735.1. NCBI lineage: Eukaryota > Metazoa > Chordata > Lepidosauria > Squamata > Elapidae > Notechis > Notechis scutatus. Next base: position 233,475,599 of record NC_142010.1, read on the forward strand.
GTAAAAGCAGGGAGGAAAGCTGTCTTGACGCTTTGCTAAATTATTCCAGATAAAAGAGCAGCTTCTAAAGAATGGATTTATTGCCTCAGAGACAGAGCTGGAAACCAGGAAAACCCTTGTTCAATTCTCCCTTGAGCCATAATTTATCAGTTGGCTCTTATTCTACCTTAGCCCTAATTTGTATAATGCAGAGAAGATAAATACTTATTATGATTCTTTATTCTTCATTTATTTAGCAAATTTGTATAGCCACCAATCTCATTAAATGTAACTCTGAGTGGCATACAACAAAAGAGACAGTTAAAAACAAATATAAACAACTATTCAAAACAATTAATCGTGAATGCAAGCTAAGACTGGCGGTATGGAAAACATCCTAAATACAATACAGTCATTTCACAGGTTCCCTGTTCTCATGGAATCCTCAAGCTTGATGGAAAAAGCAAGTTATAAGGATTTTCTGGAAATCTGGTATGGATGGGACTATCTTACCTCAGGTGGGGATGGGAGTTATGTTCTAGAGGGCAGAAGCCACAGCAGAAAAGACACATTACCTGGGTTCTGTCAGATGGAAGTATTTAGCAAGCAGAATGCATATCCTCTCCCTCCTGCCAGGTCTGATGGATGGATGGATGGATAGAGATAGATGATAGATGATAGATGATAGATAGATAGATGATAGATGATAGATATATAGATAGATAGATAGATAGATAGATAGATAGATAGATAGATAGATAGATAGATAGATAGATAGATAGATAGATAGATAGAAAGAAAGAAAGAAAGAAAGAAAGAAAGAAAGAAAGAAAGAAAGAAAGAAAGAAAGAAAGAAAGAAAGAAAGAATTGAGAAACGGTAGTCCTTCAAAATAACCTAGTCCTATGCTATATAGGATTTTAAAAACAGAATCTTGAACTGAACCTAGAAACAAATTGAGAATCAGTGCAACTTATGGAGTAAAGATGTAATGTGTGCTATCCTAGGGCACACCTAAATGTTACATTCTGCATCACATGAAACTTATGGATGCTTTTCAAGGGCAGCCCATATAGACCCATTACAACAGTCCATTCTAGAGGTGATTAGGGTATGAGTAACTATGAATAGAGCCTCATGGTCCAGGTAAGAGTGTAACTGGTACACAACATGAAGCTACGCAAAGGCTCTCCTTTATGTTAATAATATAAAACTCACCCATAAAATACCATTTGAACATACTAAAATGTGCTCTTAATAAATACTGTGCATTATTTATGTGCATATGGATTAGATTTATACAATGCCTCACCTCTGGGAGTGTAAGGCAAGATACATATCAATTGCATGACAGCAATATAGCACTTTCTTCTCTCAATTTTCCCCAAACATCGATCTTGAAAGGTACATTGGGCTATCAAGTAAAAAAATGCCCACCTACATCTTTAATGGAAAGTACAATAAACCTGAGGAAGAGATGTGTATATCATATTTTCAGCACATTTCCAGATCAAGGCTGCCAACAAATTAAAATGAGTTGCAAACATAATTACTTTCAAGATATTATACTGAGGAATAATTTGCATTAACCCAGGCATTTCAAACACCATGACTAGCCTATTGGAGAAAATTTGGAGGCCCTTTAGCTCCCTCACCTCACAGCAGTTCTGGGTAGATTGAAGAATGCCTCCTCCTCTCCAGACATCCTGCTGGCAGCAGAGAGTACTTTTAAAATGGTCTGTCTCTTTCATTGGAGAAAACTTTTGCAGGATCTTAATTCCTTTATGATGAGAAAGAGCCCTTATATTTTCATATCAACATGTTTGAGTCTGACCCAATAAGTTCAACTATTAATAACTTAATTCAATTGATTTAAATAGGTCTTAGTAAAAAACAATGATTTTACTCTTAGATAAGCAATCATAATTGTTACATCTTGAAACCTGAGTTTCCTTTCTTGGAAACAGTATCTGAAAGCACACATATTTCCCCAAGCAGTAAATAGTAGATTAGAGAACAGATGGCATCAGGAAAGGAAAATTCACAGCAGTTCCTCTTCTATTAATTGACACTTTCTCCAAATAGTATAGTATACATTTAAACAAGGTTCCAAATCAAAGGCAAAAAGAAAAGGTGTTTGTTCTCAACATTTGGCCTTTGGGCTAAGAACAATTATTACAATTCATAAAATGTCCAAATGCTGTGCATGTTTACTCAGAAGCAAATCCAACTGAATTTAATGTGGGCTCCAAGAAAGGATCGGAATTTAAAATGCTGACCTAAGGTTCTTGGTTGAACAAAATAAAACAGTTTTTGAAAGGAAAGCGGTAGGCAAGTTTTCCGAAAACTGTGAAGGAAGATCCAGCAGGAATCAATTATTCACTTCTCAAAATATTATTTATTAGGGATACATATTAGTAAGTGTAGTTAATTCAAACTGAGGAATAGAAGGAAGAAACAACTTTGATCTTTAATATTAACTTGAATCATCCACATTTGGCTTATTTGAATGTGCTCTTTTAAGAGAGAAAATGTCACTTAATGTTACACTGATTTCTGCTAATAGATACACAGCAGTGACTGAGGAAAGGGAACAGCTACTAAGAGAAAAAAATCCCATCTGAGTTAGCAGGCAGCAAAACCATAACACAACAGCAACAACAGCCAAATAATGCAGGAAGGAGTAGAAATTCATTGAACTTCTCAAGAAAACTATGAGACACTTGGCTGTAAGCAGTAAATTAAGAAAAATAATGGGAAAGGGGGTGGGGGAGATGGAGAAATCCCAGCAAATAAAAGGGAAAACACAAGACTTGCCAAAGAAGCCTTGTCAATGGCATTGTGGCAAGTGGTTCGAACTCAGGCTCAGCCTTTTACAGTTTTCTACACGGAGGGAGGGAGGAAGGAAGGGAGGAAGGAAGAAAGGAAGGAAGGAAGGAAGGAAGGAAGGAAGGAAGGAAGGAAGGAAGGAAGGAAGGGTTTTGCAATTGATCTATAAAGGACTGACAGGAAAAATCTTTAAAAAATAACAATCAAAAGATAGTAAGTTTCAATCTTAGGATACTTGCTTATTTGATTTTTTAAAAAATGTATTCAGTATGTCCGCTCTAATCCAGTAGAATCCAAGGAATTTAACCACATACACATAACAATAAGGTAATACTAGGGGAAAATAATGCAGTGCCTTAAAAATACAGTCTGTTGAAGCTTCATCTTCTTTAAGATGCAATTCCTTTCATAGCCAAGGTACTCCTTGCCTAGTCCTTCCAGAGAACATTTTTTTGAGGGGGAGGAGGGGGGAAGGATTTACAGGAATTTGTCTCAAGTAAAAGTATGCCTTAAAAGTATGCCCAGTGCCAAAGAAAAGCAGTTCGGTAAATCACTGAATACAAACCCAGAATCAAATTGCAGTACTGCAATAACAATAAAATATAAAAACAGAAGCTCTGAATGTGATGGAAATGGACTGGAGCCAATATTTTCAAGGATAAAGGTCTTCAGTATAATAACCCTCTAAGTCTAGATGATATAAGCTTAGCTTTTGCTGGAACTTGGATGGACCTGGTAACTCCTGAGCGTGGATTGGTTCCCAGTCCGGCACAACAAGGATGTGCCTCGTTGTCCAGTACAAATGAGGCACATCCTGTCATCACTTGGAGTTCCTGAGGGCAATTTTAAAAAAAAACTGTTAATAAAATTACAGTTTGGGGATTTCCTGGGAATTGGAAAAATTTCTTGTCATGTGGTCAAGCATAGCAAGGGAGACAAAGTTATCTATACTTAGTCGTATTCGCTCTGGATGTGCCACTAGAACATCAGACAGAGGGCTCGGAGTCAAGCTAATCCTGTAAAAAAAGGAGAGAAAAGAAAAACAACAAACTTTCTTTCAGCCCCAACAGATGAGAATATTAGGATTCTGAAGCATTTGCCATTGTTAAATTTCATTTATTCCCAGTGTTTTCACATCCCATAATAATGAGAGTAGGTTTTTTCATCCACAAGGAAGCATGTTGACCATTTGCAAATGGGGGGAAAAAAACCTTTGCAAACTCAAAAGTTATTCAGCAAATTAATTTCACTTTTTAAAATTGAACAGATACAGAGATTTCTATAAAAGAATTGTTACCATGTCTTACTGACTACTGCTGCACCTGTTGTCTTCCTGCTAACTGGGTTCCTTCCATTCCTTTGATAACTGTGTCAGTGCATAACTCTAAGAAACTAGTCTGGAGAGTGCCATGCATGACTACCTCTTCTCCCTGGCAACGTCTGCCAGCCAAGGTGCCAATTAGTGCCAATTGCATTAGAGCACTTGACAACATAGATACCTATCAAATTACAAACAGAATGGTAAGACTCCACAAGACCCTTCACAAGGGTCACTGAAAAGCAATTGGATGATAATAATTTAGTCACTACCTACTCTGGCTGTAATGAAACTAGTGACCTAGAGGTGAAAGGCTATACTGTATATCCTATTACCAATCAGCTAAATGTTCAGCTACCCTATTACTGCGATTTTAATTAACCAAGCCAATGACTTGAAAGTGGAGGGGAGGCAGGAAACACATACAACCTGCCTGCTTTAGGTTTTCTTTGGTTTGGAGAGGAATCTCAGCACCATCAGTACCTTGGACTTGGCTGGCCAAAGAAAAGCAAACCATCAAGCTCTAAATTGCCCAGGTTCCCATATTCATGAAGAGAAGAAGTGTAGCTTGACAAAAGCTTTTGTACAGAAGCAACGGGGGCCTGCAGCAGAGCTGGTATTCAGCAGGTTCTGATCAGTTCTGGAGAACCGGTAGCAGAAATTTTGAGCAGTTTGGAGAACCAGCAAATGCCACCTGTGACTGGCCCCACCCCCATCTCTTCTCTGCCTCCCGAGTCCCAGCTGATCAGCTGGGTCTTCTTTGGTTGCCCTGCACAGGAGAACGGAGCTGGAAAGCAGGTTAGTGGGTTGGGGAGGGAGTGGGGATTTTATAATACCCTTCCCCTGCCACACCCACCAAGCACGCCATGCCAAGCACGCCATGCCCACCAGAACCAGTAGTAAAAATTTTTGAATCTCACCACTGGCCTGCAGGGAACTGCAGGGGAGTAGAAAGACAAAACAGCGTTCTTCAGGATGCACTGTACAATTACTATACAAACTATAGTATAAAATTTACCAAGGTTGTCAAAGTTGTGGCCCACAGGCCAGATGCATCACACGTTGGCCACGCCTTATTTAGTGAGGGGGGGTGAATCACAATACGTCATGTGACAATGCCGTGACGATACGAGTTTGATACCCCTGATTTAGCCACTTAGGTTGGATGTTATGATGCATGGACTAATCTGTGTCCTTTACATCATTTCATGACAAGTACCCACATTTGGATATTAGCACAGGCCGTTACAAGTAATACTGCAACAAGGATTACTTCTTTATGACCAGAAAGTGGGAAGGGACCAAGGTTGAGCAGTCTGGTAATGAAGGAGGTGCCATCTGTAACTTGGGGTGTGAATCAGGCCTAAGTCTTGGGAGAACCCAGTGGGAGTGGGGAAAGGCCTGTGGAGACCCAAGGGGTAGGAAGCAGAGCAGGGGATGTCTCAGAGGAGAGAGGAATTGGGAGGGCCAGGGCAGATGGACCTGTGCCTCCAAGGACCTGCCCCACTCCTGAGGCACCCCATGCCCCACTTAATGACCTGTAGGTTTGTTTAACTGGGGAATGCAGGGATTTTTAAGTGAGGTGCTTCACTTAATGGCCATCGCAACATGTCCACAATGGGCAGGATCCATCATGGGCATATCTTGAGCACTACCTCTACATAATTATTTTTCTGGGCTTTCTGGAATCTGATAATGAATGATCAAGACAGGATTTGCTTGTATGTTTTAATTCGATTTCTCTTAGTTTATTCACATACACATTTGACACATTTTTGTTTCGTCCACACTGAAACTGAAATAATCACACACAGCCAAGTCTGAAGTAACCAGAATGGGAGAAAACAATCTTCCATACCAAATCATACCAGTGTACTTTGATCTAACTTTTCACAACTGGGAGAGCCAGTTTGAGGTAGTGGTGAAGGCATCATGCTAGAAACCAGGGGACTGAGTTCTGCTCTTGCCTTAAATATGAAGCCAGCTAATCATCATTTTCTCTCAGCCGTAGGAAGGAGGCAAACCACTTTCAAAATCTTTCCAAGAAAACTGAAGGGACTTGTCCAGGCCGGAGTAAAAAAAAACTGATGTGAAAGGAGAGGAGAAGAGATGAGAGGAGAAAGGAGAAAGGAGAAAGGAGAAAGAAAAGGAGAAAGGAAAGGAAAGGAAAGGAAAGGAAAGGAAAGGAAAGGAAAGGAAAGGAAAGGAAAGGAAAGGAAAAACAAAGGCCTGGAGGAACCTTTCAAAATGATCCCATTTGAATGATCAGTGAGGTTCTTAGAAGTCCTGTCAAAAGGAGGCCAGGAAGAACTTTTCTACTAATAAAAATATGACACAATATGCTTCCCTTTGGCATAGATTTCACAGAATATAATAAAATGGACAAACCTTTATGGGTAAGTTTATATATTGTTATTAAATATATATCTATACTTAGATATACATTTATGTGAATTATATAAATTCAATATGTTAAGTTTTAATAAATTTTTGCTTACCCTTTTATTTATGTTTGTTATTGTCATATAACTTACAAATTACTGTAACTACATTATATACAAGTAGCTGGTTTTTTAAATTTTTTCCTCATTGCTTTACGTATTTGCTTAAAAATTTCAATAACAACATTTTTAACTGATTGTTGAATTTTAATTAATTAAACTTTTTCCTGTTTAAAAAATAGGTTCTGAAAGGGAAGTGGCTTTTTTTCTCCCCAAAGTGATGAACTGATCTGGATGCTTTTAGACATGCAAAGCTTGGGAATGAATTATATAAATTGTACATATTCCATATTGCATTGCATTGGAAATCTGAGTTGTGTTATTTTGAATACTTAATTTGCACACAACAAAGAAGCATCTTGGAGCCAATGTTCATGAAAACAAGGATTTACTGCAAACAAATATTTAATAACACATTATTTTGTGTGTTTTTCCCCCATACAGCATGCCACTTCATGTAACTGCTTAAATTTAAATGTCGCCATTCTTATTCTATCATTAACACATGTCTGGCTGGGATAGAACATTGAAAAAGTAAATGTGCCTCAAAATGCAAATATTGTTTATATAAAGGCTGCATGCTTTGAAAAGCATATTATCTTGTTTTTCCAAGATCTTATCAGTATAATGTTATGTGTTTACTCAGAAGTAAGATTACTTCTTATTGAGATGTTTAAGTTTCTTAAACATAGATTAGTTTGTATAAGATTGCAGTCTACATGAATTTTAAATCTTGTGAAAGCCAACATGATAATCAGAGTAATAGAACACTTATCTTATTTCTATAAAATTAAACAACGTGGTAGAGGATTGCTTATATTTATATTTTCTGATTTTAGAACAACCATAGACAGAATGAATGACCTAATTTAACACAGTCACAGCAAAAATGTGTAATTTGTTAAATGCTAACATGTATGGCACTGGCTTTAATGGAAACGCAATCAAAGAAAGTTCATCCCTTACATCTGATTTTGGTCTAGGAGTTAGCAATATAAAGGCTGTGGTTACTACAGGAGTCCTTGATTTATGACCATTCGTTTAATGACAATTCAAAGTTCCGATGCCTTGAAGAAAGTGATATATAACTCATCCGTAAAGTTATGACTGTTGCACAACCCCTCACATGATCTCAATTTGGATACTTGCTAACTGGCTCACATTTACAACAGTTGCAATGTCTTGCAGCTATGTGATAGTAATCTTCCCAACTAGCTTCTGACAAGCGGAGTCAATTGGGGAAGTTCTTTGGATATTTGTTGATTTTATATTTATTACTCTATATATCTTCGGAATCTTTATTTTCAAAAACATGTAGCCATAATGAAATTCTAGGATGAAACTTACAAAAAATTTGCAAAATACACTTTTCTGTTTGAGATGTAAATGTTGACACCTTACATTATGCACAGTATCATGGAGCAAATTCATTGCAGTTTCTTATTGTACATTCCTGTTGGATGAAATTACATATGTTTTTGTTGCTAAGCTGTTGATGGACTGATTAATGACTTAAGGGGGAGCATTGAGTTTTATCCTGAGTGTTTAAAGAAGGATGGAAAGTATGTAGTGCAAAAACAATCTTTTTTTTTTTTTCTAAGTCCCACTTCTATCATACTTATCTTTTCTTCTGGATATACAAAATGTCAAAATATGCTTTTTCTCTGCTCTGCCCTAATTGGAAAATTCTGCTTGGCAATTTGAATCCATTTTTCATTGTCTTTTATTAACACCTTAAAACTATTCTTTAGTTGATTATGATTATCACTTGAAACTTTCTTATTATCTTTAGCAAATAACCCAAGATTTCCACAGGATTAAAAAGTAAATATTCTTAATGGGAAGCTAACTGTCTGTCAAATAAATTGTAATCTCAAAACTGTGGCCCTTTTCAAAGTTTAACCCTGAACTTGTGTAAAATGCTTTTCTTCTGCCCTCAGAGTCTGCAAGAAACTTTTCCACTATGGGATCCAGAAGGATAATTGTCAGAAGGGTTGGGAAGACGGGCCAATAGTAAAAGATTGTGGGAACTGTAGTACACGTTAGATAAGATTCTGTTGTGACCACCTTGTCTCTTATTTTAGCAAGTTGACACATGTAAAATTTTAAAACAAGGGATAGACTAATGATGAATGAAAGCTGGCTAAGTTTCTGCTCATTTAGTTGTTTGCTTTTCTGTGCAGTAATCATTAATTTTGTTAGAGTTTTCTGTATCCTGTACAGAGATGGATTTGTAAACTGTACAGATGCAGATAGATAACTCAACAAGATGTCCATAACAAAGTACATTTATTGGTTCATCAGGTATCCTCATAACTCACGTTTGTGACGAAGTTCTTCTTTAATGACCAATCCTTTGTATATCTGCCTTGTATCATAAAGATACAAGCGACAAAATTCCAGTCATACAGTCACAAGTTGGAGGGGATTGGAGATAAGGAGTGATGAAAAGATTAATAGTAATAGTAGTGCAGACTTTGTAAATAGTTGGACAGCGTTGAGGGAATTATTTGTTTAGGAGAGTGATGGCATTCTGGAAAAAACTGCCCTTGTGTCTAGTTGTTCTTGTGTGGAGTGCTCTATAGCATTGTTTTGAGGGTAGGAGTTTAATATTCATTTAAATTATTAAATGAATATTATCACAGCTTCTTGGTTCATAGGACTGGTAATGCTTTACCATTCATTTATCTTAGAGATGAATTTAACTGATCTTTGCTGGGTATGATCATAGGGAGATTATTTTTTTAATGCAGTTTAAGTTGCAACATATGAAACTGGGTTGGGTGCCCCAGAAAAGTCAGGGAACCCTAAGCCCAGTGGCAAACTAAAAGGTTATGGCTGAGTAAGGAATAGGCCAGGGTTGCCTTCCCTTGTCACCCCAACCCCAAAGGGAGAATGTGCTGTCCAGACAGTATATAGTTAATGGGGAATTGGTATAGTTAGTTAGGAATTGGGAGCTGTCCCCTTAAGGGAATGCATCATGGTAAATGTAGTTAAGGTATTCTGGGAAATGTAGTCCATGTCATGTGGCCACATCTGTAATCCTGATTGGTTACTGAAGTGACCCTTGGTGGGTTGGTAGAGTTTCCTTCACTCTTGCCTGAACCCAGCATCATGCTGCTGCTCCACCATTATCGGAAAGAAAGGAGAACTATCTTTTTACACCACAAAGTCAGCTATGCAAAGAGTTGGACACTGAGATGAATCTCGACGTAACCATGAGTTATCTTGAGGATGCCTGATGAACCAATACTTTGTATGGATGCTTTGTGGAGTTAATCTGTCTGCTTTATAATCAGCTAATGGTTGTAAGGTCCGGAACAGAGAACTATGCCATTTTGCTCCTATTTCCTTGCAGATGGAAAATGGGATCTTAAATGCTCTTCATTATGTCCGTGGTAAAACAAGTGAACTGCAGCTTGGAATAGATAAGGAGAGGATAAAGCCAGAACTTAACCAATTGAAAGGAATTTAAGTCTTCAGGGCCAGATAAAATTACATCTCAGGCAGTGGTGGGATTTAATTTTTTTTACTACTGATTCTGTGGGCATGGCAGGGAAGGATACAGTAAAATCTCCAGTCAGAGGAGGTATTTGCTGGTTCTCCGAACTACTTAAAATTTCCGGTACCGGTTCTCCAGAACTGGTCAGAGCCTGCTGAATACCACCTCTGATCTCAGGGTACTGAACAAATTAGAAGCAGTCACAGAACAACTCCCAGTAATCTCTAAGAACTCTGGAGCAGGGATCCATGATGTTAATTGCAGCATGCCTATCCAAGTCCTCTCACGAATATGCTGCTTGATAATTCGCCTGAAGACCTTGTTCGCTTTGAATGTCAAGCTGAACTCCCAGAGTTCCTCAGGCAGCTTTGCTGAGAGTTGAAGTCCACAAGTCTTAAAGTTGCCAAGGTGGGAGACCCCTGCTCTGGAAGACTGGTGAGGTCTCAGAAGGCTGATGGGAAACCAAATGCTATCCCTACCTTCACAAAAGGGGAGAAAGGAGGGACCCAGGAAACCACAAACCTGTCAGCTTGACATTCAAACCGAACAAGGTCTTCAGACGAATTATCAAGCAGCATATTCGTGAGAGGACTTGGATAGGCATGCTGCAATTAACATCATGGGTTCGTCACCAATAAATCATGCCGGGCTAATCTTGTTTCCTTTGATGGAATTACTAGCTTAGCAGAGCAGGATAATGCACAGGCACAGCATTATCCTCCATTCACACAGCTCCCACCATAGATACTGTGCGTTATGGCAGGAGCTGTGTGAATGAGGAAAGCAGCGAGCCCTGAATGTTAACTCCAGTGGAACCCAATGCCACAGAAAGATGCCCAAGAAGAATTGTAGCCTTTTAGCAAAGACTTCGCATTACACGTTAAAACATACTATGGTTTGGTTTGGGCCTAGCCTGGTGTGGTGAATCCAAGCCAGTGGTTTTCTTCCATTTGCCCCCATGAACTGCAGAAAACAAAAGGGGCACAGCCAATTCTTGCCTGCCCCTCTAGCTGCAAGCCGTTTGAGCTACAGCAAGCCGTGCTCCCCAAAACAGAGCCTGGTCACAAAGGGGTTCCAGGGACACCCTCCTGTCCAAGGCTGGCACTGCAACCTTTGGGGATCCAGGCTCTGGCCAGGCCCCAGAGCACCCTTTTCTTTCTTTCTTTCTTTCTTTCTTTCTTTCTTTCTTTCTTTCTTTCTTTCTTTCTTTCTTTCTTTTTCTCTTTCTTTCTTCTTTCTTTCTTTCTTTCTTTTTCTTTCTTTCTTTTTCTTTCTTTCTTTCTTTTTCTCTCTTTTTCTTTTTCTCTCTTTTTCTCTTTTCTCTTTTTCTCTTTCTTTCTTTTCTCTTTCTTTCTTTTCTCTTTCTTTTTCTCTTTCTTTTTTTCTCTTTCTTTCTTTCCTCTCTTTCTTTTTCTCTTTCTTTCTCTCTTTCTCTCTCTCTCTCTCTTTCTCCCTCTTTCTCTCTCTCTCTCTTGGGCCGCCCGGATAGACGAATACAAATCGATAGAGAACTCTGTTTGGTTTGGCAAAAGTGAGTAATTTCGTTAGAAAACGATGAAATTCAACCCCGAAGGATTCCGCCCAAATATTTAGTTAAAGTAACCCTGTGGGTTAATAAACTAAACAGAGAGGCAGCCCCAGCAAACCTGCCGCAATGAAAACCAGCCTGAGTAAACGAAGGGAAGTTTATAAGAAGCCCGGAGAAGGCGGCGGCGCGGCAGGCAGGGTTAATGGGAAGCAGGTGAGAGGCGGCGGGGGAGGCGCCACCTCCCAGGCGCGGCCAGGTTCACACCAACCGCCCCAGATTCCGCAGCCGCTGCCCGGAACCCCCAGCCCACCCGCTTCCCCGCCTCGCCCGGTTCGACCCGGTCCGGGATAGGCCCCGATGCCCAAGAAAACGGCGGGCCTCGAGAAAAAAGCCCTCCCTGTCAACAGCCGCTGCAGCCTCTTTTGAGGGTCTCTATCAGAAGGATTAAATCTCCCTTCCCGCCAAAGTTTATTTGGCTTCCTGGTACTGAAAAGGCATTTCTCGCTCGCAGACAATACAAAGGGCTTTCCCGTTCTCTGCCCCGTTCCCGGGACTGTATGCAAAAGGGATCTATTGACATTTGCACCCTTTAGAGTCGTTTTAATGGCAAAGCGATTGACAGAAGGGCTGGCCCGATGATTCTTCAAGGGAGGCGAGAGAAGTCGATATCAATGGGAGAAATTGGCGCACGAAGCGCTGCTTTTTCCTTCTTTTTCTTTCCTTTGTGCGGGCATACTTCTTGACTGCGTTTCGCAGATATTGCAGCATTATTATTATTATTATTATTATTATTATTATTATTATTATTATTATTATTATTATTATTATTATTATTATTATTATTATTATTATTATTATTATTATTATTATTATTATTATTATTATTATTATTTATTATTCCCCAAATTGAAGGTTTAAGGCAACTCTGCGTCGAAGAAGTCCACAGACGATCTATTTCCAACACTTTCTCCCTAGTAATATAGTTTTTAAATTAAGGTATGTATTTTGTGGGGTGTTTTTTTTTACGTAATGCTTATTGCATACTTAATAGATTACTGTATCTGGTAATATAAAGGTAACTTTTATATGCCCCGAGAAACCAAAACATCCATGTTATAGTGCATTTATAGTGTTCTGAAATCGAAGGTTGGGGAACAGAACAACCAAGTCTGAAAACTGGAGCCGACTAGCCTTTCCCACTAGCGCTCCTATCTCCTCTTTGCTCCGGGTCGTAGATCCACAACAGTGTGCTCCTCCCAAGCGCAAGAACGAGAGCTGGTTCCGGTCATAGCATTATTTAGAGCCAGCTGAGTCTAGTAAGGCATCAGGCCTGTGAGTTATAGTCCCGCTTTCGGCATGACAGCCGGCTGGGTGACTTTGGGCCAGTCGCTCTTTCTCAGCCCAGCCCACAAGGTTGTTGTCGTGGGGAAAATAGGAGGAAGGAACATCCTGTGTGCTCGCTGCCTTGAGTTATTTATAAAAACAAAGGGCGGGGAGTGTATGTATGTATGTATGTATGTATGTATGTATGTATGTATGTATGTATGTAAATATGACTCTCGTGAAATGACACTCTTGATCGAGCCCCTCCATTGCAACGGTAACACTTGCAGACGGAAGTGTCCCTCCCACTCCAAACCCAAACCATTTTTTCTTAACCCAGGTAGCATTGGAGGCAGGAAGCTTCATTTTCTCCTTTGATCGAGGCTTTCCATGTTTCTGATAGAAGCCGCTGTTAAAGAGGCGGGAGATCCTATTAATTCCTGATGCCACTTGCTTTTTTCTCTTCTAGATAAACTGGTGTCGAACGTACTAAGTGGGAATTGTGGGGCGACTGAGCTGGAATGAAAACTCGAATTATTTCCCACCTCTTCGCTTTTATGGGGTGGCTCGGGTCTTCCTCGGAGTCAACCAATAGCGCAGGGCTTTGGTCTGAAGGCCGCGTTCCTACCGAAGGCGGCGGAGCTACTACGCAACCTTTAATCTTCACTTTAGTCCAGTGTAAATTAATTAACTAGAATGAATGGCTCCACCCGAGGATTTGGTTGTTTCTTTGTCCGCTAAAATGTCCCAGTTGGATGGCAATTTTGGCAGGGCTTTAGGGTTGTTTCTGTACTCGAAGCGTCGGGGAGGGAGGGAAGGAGCTTGGAACTCTTGGGGATCCTCGGCCCACACAGTTCGCCTCGTTTTGCGTCTGGCTGGAAGGATTTCACGGATAGATCTGAGTCCTCCTTACCGCGATTTCTGATATCCTCCGCTCCTCTTTCTCAATTTGGAGCTCTTCGTGAGTAGATGGCACATTTCCTCTCACGAAACTTGGTTCTAAAGAACAGGGATGGATACGGTGCGCCGTGTTTGATTTCACACTAAAAGAGAACAGCCGGGAAAAACCCTTGGCTGGAGGGTTCCCCAGAAAGCCACCCACCCACGGTTTAAACCAGAGGCTGGTCGCGGCGAGACCCGGTATTCTCTCACGGAGCTGGCAACGTTTGCAAATATTTCCAATGAGTTTGACTTTTGAAGTTCAGGGATTAAGGAGTTAAGGAGTTAGGATCGCAATGCGATCCTCGTCTTTCAATTTCAAATAGCAGCTGTGTGTGTGTGTGTGTGTGTGTGTGGCTTTGAGTGCCGCCGATTAATTCGCAACGAATCGGAGCTAGGGGATCTAGAGGTGGTTGGAGATGGCAGCTTTTCAGTCTTGGAGCATCTGGAAGCGTTGGGTTTTACCTTCACCCCTAAGAAACGAAGCATAAACGTCCTTTCTAATGGCAAGGATCCCAACGCGGACCAAGTACAGGAACATCCACTGGTCTCCAGTACCACGAACGTGATGGAGAGTGACTTTCAAACCAGCTATCAAGGAGAAAAGGGGACGGAGGACGTAGAGCAGGACCTAGGCTAGGCTGGGCTGGGCTGAATTATTTGTCGTTCCCACCCTTCTTCCACTTAGAATGGTGAACAATCGTGCAAGTAGTGTTGTAGTACTAATGATGGTGTAATAGTAATACCGTAATAGTACTAATGCTTTAGATCGGTGGTGGGATTCAAATTTTTTTACTACCGGTTCTGTGGACATGTCGTAGGTGGGCATGTCGTGTCAAGGGAAGGTTACTGCATTCCCACCCCACCCAGTAACCTGCTTTCCAGCTCCGTTCTCCTGTGCAGGGCAACAAAAGAAGAATCAGCTGGGACTCGGAAGGCAAAGAATAGATGGGGCGGGGCCAGTCAGAGGAGGTATTTGCTGGTTCTCAGAACTGCTCAAAATTTCTGATACCAATTCTCCAGAACTGGTCAGAACCTGCTGAATACCACCTCTGCTTATAACAAGCGACCCAAGGATCATCTTTTGTCTCCGATTCGGAAAATTTCAGACCGCCTCCACTCAGGTCCTTTGGGCTGCCTGCCTCGCAGCAAAACCTGGACCTTGAGAAGCGTTGGTCGGGAGGGCTGGAAGGCAGGTTCAGCGTCTACCCATTTTTCCCCGCTTGGCAGGACGCGGTCTTAAGACCGGGACTCGGAGTCCCCACTACAGGTCGGAGCTCAGCCAGCCCCTTGTCTGGGCCGAAGCTTCCTCGCAGGATTGTTGTGGTGGACCTAACGTGGGTGGCCCTTGTGCTGCCAGAGGGAAAGCCAGATCTAAAGGACTGCTGGGAGATGGGTGGGTGGGAATTCCTAGCCTTCTGTTGGTAACTGGGTTGAGGACCCGCTCCCCTTCCTTCCTTCCTTCCTTCCTTCCTTCCTTCCTTCCTTCCTCCCTCCCTGCCTGCCTGCCTGCCTTCTTTCCTTCCTTCCTTCCTTCCTGCGTGCGTGTGTGCCTGAAAGGAAGGAGGGAGAGGCTGTTTGGGGAGGACACCACCCACCGAGCCGGAGAGAGGAGGGTAAAGAAAGCATCGTCGAGGAACGGGGCAAAACGCGGGACATTTATCTCTCAATTGCCCGACATGACAAAGCCGACTTAAGAGGCGTTTGAAAAGAATGCGCCCTGAATGGTTACTATTCAATTTGTCCTTTATTCCCTGCTGGTCCTGGAATTGAGATCAGAAGAAAAAGTGAAACCACATGCCCGGGGTCAGCGGGATCAGGGAACCACCGCAGACAGCAAAGGAGGCGCGGGGAGCTTGGAAAGGGGACGGGGAGCAGAAACCCGGCCCGCCATCGCTTGCGCGCCCCGTTGGAGGAGATGCGGCGCGCAAAAACCTGCGGAAGGGGCCGCTGGCCTGAGCCCGAAGCGCGGCCTACGGGATCAGTCGGACTCGACTGGGCTAGGTGGCGATCCGCCTCCGTTTGTCTCCACCCAAAAGTGCCTGCGGGATGTGGTCAAAAAGGGTCAAGAAGGTCCGCTGGTTTTTATGTACGTCGGAAGGGAACTTCGATCGTCCCGTCATGGCTGCCATCCTGACTTTTGCGGCCATGCCTGCGGGCACCTCCACATAGGCAGACAGCAGTAGGGACCTGCGGGATTCATGTCAAGGGAGAGCAGATAACGGACAACAGATCATCAGAGTTGGAAGGGACCTTGTAGGTCATCTAGTCCAACCCCCCCGCCCAAGCGAGAGTCCCTACACCAGGGGTCTCCAACCTTGGCAACTTTAAGCCTGGTGGACTTCAACTCCCAGAATTCCCCAGCCAGCAAAGCTGGCTGGGGAATTCTGGGAGTTGAAGTCCACCAGGCTTCAAGTTGCCAAGGTTGGAGACCCCTACCCTACACCATTTCTGACAAACGGCAGCCCAATGCGCCCCGATGCAGCCTCCCGAATCCAGAGCTTGTCGCGGGACAATTCGGCAGTTAGTTGAACCAGGCGCTTCTGTCCTGAAATCCGATCCATTACGGCTAAGGGCCCCTTTCTGCTCCCCCCCAATGAATTGGGCAGGTAGCCGCCACCTCCGTTTAACGGCAGGGCATTCAAGGAAAGCGCCTCGGGACGGAATCCTGCGCAGACAGACGGACTGCGCGCTCTCTCCCGTTGGAGCCGCCTTCGGGCGGAAAGATCACAGAGCGCGCAGGAGCCTGAAGCGCAGTGGACGGGATCTTTCCCGAGGGATCGCGTGCTTTGTGCACGGCGACAGAAACTAGCTTCTTGCAGTCCCGCCAGAGCCCTGGGAAAAAAAAACAACTGTTGCTTTTGCCACCAAATGAGAAATTCTTCTTTTTGCAACTTCAGTATAGAAAGTTCGCAAGAAGTTTGCTTTTCCGAAGCTTTGCTTGAAGGAGCCCGCCTCCCCCAGAGCTCTTCGCCTCTTGAATTTTTGCCAAAACAGAAGCAAAGGCCCAAGAGCCCGGGCAGAAGGAAATCTGGCCGTTATATTTTGGGTACCAGGCCTTAATTAAAATGATGTTTAATGGGTTTGGATGGAGGACTGTTGAAAAGGTTCTTTAAAATCTTAAGGGATTTATTTTGAAAACTAAGTAAAGATCCTTGGAAGCAATTTCAGTAGCATTTCATCACATTTGCTTGCAAGGAACTAAACATAATAAACGTCTGGAAACACCCATTAAGAACTTTTATTTTTAAGGCATTAGCTTTCATAAGCTGAACTTAATCAGATGCATCAGATGACAGATGTAGAATTAAGATAGGTAGGGGTGGGTGCAGGAGGGGGGAAGACAGGGTAGTACTAATAGAGATGAAGGTTTCATGAGAGACATTAAAAGCACTGTCTCAATTAACAA
Source organism: Notechis scutatus (assembly GCF_049901735.1). Lineage (NCBI taxonomy): Eukaryota > Metazoa > Chordata > Lepidosauria > Squamata > Elapidae > Notechis > Notechis scutatus. The sequence continues at coordinate 233,492,926 of NC_142010.1, forward strand.
TTATAATATGTTAAAACCCAATTATGAATTCTTTCCTATAATGCTTGCAAGAAATTAAAATGATCCAGGTGATTGTAGTCAGAGCTGTAGTGGCAGCCAAGTACAAATCAATTGCTTAGCTACAGCAAGAAATACTGCAGTCACAACTTTCAGAGAAATCAAAGACACTTGAGGGGAAAAACCAAGATGTTCTTTTCCATAGCCCTATCAGTAATCTCGATGGAAGAATTAAAATAAAACAAGCATAGGAATGCTATCAGATATATCTGTAAGACTAGAGGACTGTTGCCTCTGGCATACGGAGTTTTAACATTTTACATTCTTATATGCTATATTTATATTTTAAAATTGTACCACCCAGACACTCTCTGACGGAGATGAGTGGTCAAAATGTGAAAAATAAATAACCCATTAATATTAACGTTCAAAATAATTAAGGAGAAACTTCCTAACCATGAGGAACAGCTTGCCTTCAGAAGTTGTAAGGGGCTTCATCATTGGAGGTACTTAAGAAAAGACTGGACAGTCACAGGTCTGAAATGGTGTTGCTTGAGCAGGGGGTTGGACTAGAGTAGAGTTGGAAGGACCCTTCCGGCTCTGTTCTGGCTGATTCTGATGGATGTATCCTGCAATGAGTTTTGTGTCAGACAACACAACCAAATCTCAAAGAGGGAAACGTGTCCAATGACTTTGAATGAAATCTGGCCACATGTTTACGCTCTGTTTGGGCTTCAGGACACAGTCAAGTATAGAATCCCCACGCAAATGAGAGCGGGAATAAGTGGAAAGGAGTGTGGGGGGGGCGTACTCTCCGTTCTGTCCCACATAGCGTCGACTCTGAGACCTTCCTTCGGGAGCAAGAAATTCCTACAACCAAGAAGGGAGCCTACAATTTAATGAATTAAACCTGGACTCCTGCCCTTGACTCTGGGCAAGTCACAAACCATAACATAAAAACTAGTACAAGCCCCAAACAAAATCCTAAACTGATGTTTCCCAACTTGAATCACTTCCAGAACTTTGGATTTCACCTCCCAGAATTCCTAAGCCCGCGGCCGCCGAGAATTCTGGGATTGCTTTACACATCTGGAAATTGCTCAGAGGGGAGAAAGTCTAAATAACTCCAGAATGCCCATTCCTCCATCAGACTATAATGACCTGGTGTTCCCTGTCCGACTCTTTCTTCCATACAACCGTGCTCAGATTCCCTCACCTGACTGCTTCCAAGGCAGAGTGTTTATAGTAGAAACTAATATGGCAATAGCACCTTTCTGTCCCACCCATTCCCCCCTTACCAAGAGGAAGAAGGACCTCTGGTTGGGTTCCACAGGGAGAGAGAGTTTCTTGGTCCTGAAAGCGGCTGGTTTCTTTCGAGCCTCCTCGCAGCCTCTTTCTCTTTAAAAAAAAAAAAAAGGCTTTTCTTCCACCATGGAGGTGTTGAAACCTCTTGTCTGGCTTGTCAACAGCTGTTTTGCTCCTCGAAGAAAGATGTCAAGTTGAACTGAATTCATGTGCTGACAATGTAGAGAAAAATATATTTCACACCTTGAAAGGGTTGGAAAAAGACAGGTGCTTTTGGAGTAGGATCTCCAAGCAGGTGCCCTCTGGAAATGCTAGCACCAAGCTCCCATAATCCTCAGGAGTGCCAAACTAAAGCCTGGGTGTCTCCTGATGGATGGAATCCAGGGATTCCCTTGATGGTAAAGTCAACCAGCTAATGTCACCATTCCCCAAGGTGCTTTTTCAAGAGGCAACTGGACTTTCTGGTTTTTTGCCTGAAGACATTTCGCTTCTCATCCAAGAAGCTTCTTTGGCTCTCAGCTCTGAAGAAGCTTCTTGGGTGAGAAGCGAAACATCTTTTTTAAAAAAAAAAAAACCCGAGAAAATCCAGTTGCCTCTTGAAAAAGCACCTTTGGGACAATTATGATCTGGATGACTGAGAATCTCCATAGACATTTAGCAATGGTGCCAATCTTTTGGATTCCAGGCAGAAGGCCCAGACTGAATGATATTTATTCTCTAGTTGATTTCATATACACTTATGTATCAATTGCTAAATAAACTTCCACAGGATCCAGCTGAAAATAGTTTGTTTCATGTTTTCCTTTCCTCTGCTAAATTAGAGATTTTTGTGTTTTTTTTCTTTGAGGAATCCTAACAAGCGTTTAGGGTGCAACTGGAAGTTCCCTCGAGATGCCTGATGCTCAGCTTTCCAACAACTTTGATCTCTTTTGTTATTATTACATCTTATCAAAGCTGAGAGAGCAACTGATCTTGTCCAAAGCGCTTGTACTGCTAACTCTGGGATCCTTTCGCTGGACGCCTTTCTATCGATTCCAACAATTACAATTCCTTAAGTGACCGTGATATACTCGTGATACGTGTGTTTGTGTGAGGAATATAACACCGAGGCACTTTACTGTTCAGTAGTTTATGAGCGGCGGACAGGCAGCAGCGCCTGTCGAAATCCCAGCCTCGAGCAGCGCCACGTGAGCACGCAGGCCTCAAACGCTGCGACGCCACTGGAGCCGCCTCCTCCCGCCGAGCACGCGCTCGGTTTCCAATGGACCATCGAGAAGGAAGAGCATTGGGGGGGGAAGCTCCAGGGGTGGAATTCAATTTTTTTAACAACTGGTTCTGTGGGTGTGGCTTAGTTGGTGGGTGTGGCTTGCTGGTCATGTGACTGGGTGGGTGTGGCCAACTCAACATCACTCACATCAAGGGGCACTTCTCTTTGCCTGGCCTCTCATGACAGTGGGGATGCTGCAATGGTCGTAAGTGTGAAAATTTGCCATAAGTCACTTTTTTCAGTGCCATTGTAACTTTGAATGGTCACCAGTTTTAGACCAAAACTCAAAAAGGGTATGTAAACTCACGTTCGAATGTCAATCTTTCTAGCTAGCCAAGAAGCCTTGCTGAATGTCACTCATCTTGGTTCCTTGTCATTAAAGGCTTCTTTCTGGCAGCTCTGCTTCATTATTCAATTATTTCTTCAAAGTGCTAACTCCAACAGGGGAGTATTTCCTCCCAACAGCAGTGTAAAAAGCTTAAAACAACTCTTCCCCTTTAAGAAAGTACCAGCAAAGAAAAAAACCTTTGGAGACAGTAAGTCTAGGCATACTGCCAAGAATGCAAGAAGAGTGGAAAAAAACAAGAGGAGATTTTTTCCAACAACCGGTTCTCTGAACTGCTTAGAAAGTTAACAACCAGTTCTAGCAAATAGGTGAGAACCTGTAGAATCCCACCCCTGGGCAGCTCTCCCCGCGAAGCGCACGCCAAAACCCAAGCAAAGGCGAATCCGGAGAGAGCCAGGATAGTCCTGACGGAGGAGGGGCTCCAGGGAAGCTCCGCCCACCCAGTTCCCCACCCCCCTCAGAAGGTCTGTGGCTTGTGGGAATTTTGGTGTCGCAAGAGATGGGTTTTCCTCCTTAAATGAGAGGCGAAAGAAGCCCCAAAGGAAGGGGGCACCCCCAAGTCTTCCCCCCTCATAAAGAAAAGGGGATCAAGCAGTGGTGGCATTCAATTTTTTTTACTTCCGGTTCTGTGGGCGTGGCTTGGTGGGTGTGGTGTGGCTTGGTGGGCGTGGCTGGGGAAGGATACTGTAAAATCCCCATTCTCACACCACTAACCTGCTTTCCAGCTCCATTCTCCTATGTAGGGCAACCAAAGAAGACCCAGCCAAGGCAGAGAATAGATGGGGGTGGAGCCAGTCAGAGGTGGTATTCAGAACTACTCAAAATTTCTGCTATCTGTTCTCCAGAACTGGTCAGAACCTGCTGAATACCACCCCTGGGATCAACCTATTCTCCCAAGCACCTGAAGGCAGGACAAGAAGCAGTGGGTGGAAAGTAATCAAGGAGAAAACATATATAGAATTAAGGAGAAATTTCCTGACAGAACAATTAATCAGTGGAACAACTTGCCTCCAGAAGTTGTGAAATGTTCCAATACTGAAAGTTTTTAAGAGATTGGACAACCATTTGTCTCAAATGACATCAAGTCTCCTGCTTGAGCAGAGGTTTGGAGTAGAAGACTGCCAAGTTTCCTTCCAACTCTTGTTATTCTATTATTCTTTCATTTCCATTCTTCTTTTATTCTATTATTCTTTCACTCCTGCACTTGGTTTTTTTCTAATTGCCCTTGTTTGCTGGATTCGACTTTAATCAGTGTTTTTAAAGTGTTTTTTTTTTTAACAACAAAACATTTTTTTTAAATGGAGGGGGCATGATGAATGAGTAAAATTTAAGGAGTTGGTTTGAAAGATTTTCAGAATTGGGAAAGTACGCTCACGTAAATTCAGTAAAGATAGAATTGGACCTTATTTCATCTTACCACCTTTGGGAGAACAATTAAAAATAGGTTTCAGCTCATTTTTGTATTTGCATTTATTCCCTTAACAACTATTTTATTAAAAATGCATTAAAAGTAGCTTTTCCTGTTGTCTAAATTATTTGCTGCTCTTTAGTTTTCATGTTAAGTATTTTTTAAGCAAATGTTTATATTTAATCTAGTTGTGGTTTGAGAGAAGGCCTGAAAAGGTTGTGTTTTCTCCATGTGGTGAAGGGAAGAGGGAGCTGCTACCCACAGGCCCAGCTCAGATCAAGATAATACATCCCTGCCTAGGAAACTGTAATAAGGGAAATGTGCAAAGAAGGTAAATCTTTTGGTTTTCTTCCTAATTAAACAAAGCTGTAAAAATGGAAGATAATTGGGGAGATCAGTAATATCAACCAGTGTCCAGGAATGAAACAATTAACTACATGGCATCTCCCATTAGCTGAAAAAACCTACCTAAAACCCTGAAGAAATTATGCTTTAGTTCTTACAGCATATGTAACCAGTCTACTACCGTAAACTAGTCAGTTCAGCATAGATATATGGTTATATAATACTGTATTTATTTATGGTTCCATCACTTCCATGCAAGGAGCAGGGCTTGCAAGGGTACTACATAGGTACATATCAGTTCATACACAGAAATCAATACATAAGAAACTATATAGTTTACTGAATGTTTGGGATAAATATAGGAAAAGAGTAAGCCTCTATTTTCCCTTGCTTGTTTTGCTATCAAATGTCTATTTTTAGAAAGATGTAAGCACTAAAAAACTTGCTTAATGAGACACAACAAATTGCAAGGTTATATTGTTAGCAGATCAAAGTTAAGATATTTTGAGTCTCTTACTACCCAACGTTCTTCTACACTTAATTAGTTCCAATATTGTACAATAAGAATAGTTTCAAAAATTACAAGAACAAGAAAAGTCTTATAATACTGAAAAGTTTCAGTATTTATACTAAATTTATAGTTTATTAATGAAATATACCAACCTAAAAGAACAGTTGGTTAAAGAGAGATCCAACCTGGAACTAAGGAGAAATTTCATGACAGTCAGAGCAATTAATCAATTGCGTCCTGGAGTTCTCCATTGCTGGAGGTTAAAAAAAAAAGATTGGACAATCGGGGATAGAAGATCTCCCAAGTCCCTCCCAGCCCTATAATTCTATGATTCCTTGATTCTATGAAAACCTGAACAAGTCTAAGACGATATAATTAAATAGATGCAGAATATGAACATATGGATGCAAAGTGGGAATTTCAATGGAAAAAGAATTTAAAATTTACCTTGAATATTATACTCAGAGAGTTCTGATGCAATAGTTTTTACTATTGATATATCACTCTAAACCTGATTGCTGAAATGAGTAATTCTTTTTCTAAAAAATATCCTGGAAATGTAATGAACAGATTTTGTCCATATGTGGTGGCAATGTTGTAAAGCTCAACAAAACTGAAAAATAATCTGTTTGTAGAATGGAGCAAATTCTGAAAGATCTAGTCCAATTCTATCCTGAAACTCTTTGTTTTATTAAATTTCACTAAACCATTATGTTCTTTCAAAATATACAGAACTGGCATTGTGTATATGTTAATAACTGGAAAAAAACAACACCACCCTACCTTCTTAACTCAATGTTCCTAATCCAAGCTATATTTGAATTTCTTTGAAGGGTGCCATGTAGTGAAATGAGATTGATAAATGAACATCTTTGATTTGGGCCATTCCTCATCTAATAATGGAGACAACTGAATTTGCTTGAGTTCATAGTGATTGGCAATTTCACTCTAGGAAGTTAGTTTTTCAACCTCAATAGAAGTTACTATTTGATTCCCACCTATAGATCCCAATTCAAAACTAATGAAATAAATGTAAAGCAATTACTGCTTTTTATAAGGTAACAGTAACGTGAGCCCTGGTGGTGTAGGGGTTAAAATACAGTATTGCTGACTAACTCACTGCTGACTGCCAGGAATTCGATTCTGACCAGCTCATGGTTGACTCAGCCTTCCTTCCTTCCAAGGTCAATAAAACGAGGACCAAATTGTTGGGGGAAAATATGCTGACTCTTTAAACTGCTTAGAGTGGGCTGTAAAGCACTATGAAACGGTATATAAGTTTAAGTGCTATTGCTATTTAAAACCCACTTGTTTCTCAGCCTCATTGAGAATGACCAATAATTAATTTTTTCACTTTTTATTTCATTTACTTATTACTTATTGCATTTAGTTTAAATATATCAATAATTAGCCCCAAAACAAGCAATATTGAAACAATGGTGTTTCATGTCATTTTTACAATGATTGCTGCTATATGATTGCTTTGATCCATGATCAAAGTATTATTTTTCATTATTTAAATTGATCATACCAATAATAATATTGTAGTGGAAAAGTTCAGCTTCAGGTTAACTTTGTTCCTTGACCACAAGCTGCATCTTATTAGATACCTTAACTGTTATTTTGCATTAATTTATTTAAGACCCACTTGCTTGGAAATAAGTTAGTGGAAAAAGAACTCCTATTTACTTGTCCTCCCAAGTGTTTCCCAATGCTTAGATGCCTTTGGATTCTTGGACTATGATTACAGAATAACAAAAGAGTTGGAGACCTTCTGATGCAACCCCTTACTCAAGTAGGAGACCCTATACCATTGCCTAAGGACTCTCTGGATTTGGATAGTACTTTTGCTGATTCCTGATTTTGGGATAGTTTCTATTGTCATCCACTATATTTATCACCCCAATATCTGAGTAAAAGACTGACTGGACTCTACCTACTTTATGGGAGTTTGGGAATGACTCTAGGCTGGAACAGAACTGTTTCTTCCCAAGGGACTATATGTTTATGTGTTCGTCTTCCAAATTATTTTAAAACTATTTTAAGAATAGTTTTAGTATATTTCTTTCTGTCTGGCTTAATTTTTTTCTTATTTCCATATTTGCTACCTGAATGCACCCTTTTCCACGGATATTGTATTCTCTTTTTAACTGGAGTATTAATAGCTAAAATACTTGATTAGGATGGAGAAGAACCAGACAGAAGTCAACCTTCTGTCGTGGATATTTACTGGATGATTTGCTGATTTTGTAATGGTTTCTCAATCCAGTCATCTCACGGGTTGCTTTGTTAACAGTAGAAAAATTGGAGAATGGAATGGGTAATCAAATACTTATACAGTATAAGGAATTCACCTGAAGTGTCTATAGCAGCATTTTATTGTCATCTGTGACATTACAAATAGGCAATACATAGAACTACAACCAACCATCATAAATAAACCCTAACCCAATGATTATTTGAGGGTAATCTTGTATGTTTTAGGAATACATAATGTTAGTTTCACAAATCATGGCTCAGGTAACCATGAGTCATTTTGTCAGGTGAACTCAGCCAAATGTGTTGGTTTTTATCATCTCTAGAATTATTACTTTGTTCATATGAACGTTTGTGTACATTTAGTTGATTAATCAAAGCACAAACAACTAACCATTTAAGATATTTTCAGTTTTGCAATACCCCTTCTGTTAAAGATACAGTCTTTATTTTGAAGCCCAGTAAAGTCACGGAGTGAATTTTAATTGATTTAAATGGAGCAGACTGTTATTGCATATAACTGGCATATTTTACCAACCCTGGGGGAACCAGATGCAATCCTGATATAAACAGCTCATGAGAGTCAAAGGGGCTGCGTTTGTTTATTTCTAGGCTCTCCACCGCTGTGTTGAGAGGGGATGAAGCCTGACTGAAGGAATGAACAAGACACTAGTTTTCCGTTAAAGAAATAATGACCACATGTTTTTGTTGAATGCTCTGAGTTCTAAATGCTGATCTAAATTCTTACATTACATTCTTGCTTGCTATCATATATTTAGACATTTGTCTGAATGCAAAACACATACTTTTTTAAAAAAACTAATGTTTTCAATTTTTCATCAAATTAGGTTACTTCTGGTTGCATGCCCCTCAGCTATTCGGTGGTGAGTGATGCAGTGAAGCCAAAAATTAGACTCTTCAATTCAGTTTTTACTTTTGGCAAATGCCTCCCCTATTTTCTCTCACCATAAAGTTTTCTTAGCAAGATTTTTCAGAAGTGGTTTTCCAGTTCCTCCTTCCTAGGGCTAAGAGAGAATGGCTGGCCCAAAGTTACCCAGGTGGCTTTATGGATAACGGAGGACTAGAATATACATTCTGTTTCTTTTTAGTCTGAACCCTTAACTACTATGCCGAAATGGAATTACCTTAAGAGTAGAAGGTCTGTTAACATAATATATCTTGCTTCAGGACATCATTTACTGAAGTATTCCATAGTTTACAAACTGATTAACTGTGGCATGAGTGGCATGACAACAATGGACATATGTAGTTGGTATACTCAAAAATGTTTCTCTAGATTATATAGGAATATCAAGTAAGGTGCCACAAGGATCAGTTCTAGGTTCACTATTTTTCATTACTTTTTAATGTTTGTTAATGATTTGGATAAAGAAATAGAGGAAATGTTTATTGAACTGGTAGATAATCAAAATTAGGCAAATTCAAAATTATATTGGTAACATGTTAGAAGTAAGTAAGAGAATGAAACTAAAGTAAGTGCAAAATTATTCACCTAAACAAAAATTTGATGGACAGATTAAAAAAAGAAATAACTGGCTTACAATTATGGCATTTATGAAAAAAAATCTAACAATATGAGCCAGGAATGTGAGGAGACTTCAAAAAAAATCAGGTGTGATATTAGGATCCATCAACAAAAATATATTTTCCAAATCGTGGACAGCAGTAATTCCATTCTATACTGCATTAGTCTGAGCAGAGTGTATTTCTGAGGAGATCTGTCTAGCACAGAATAAGATTGAATTGTTAAATCCGCTAAATCTACTCTATATTCTATAAAATCTATCTGTATGCACATGCAGAAGAACATTCATATAATAAGACATTTTTCATCCTCACCCTCATACATACTGAACTAAGTACTTCTAAAACAATTCACTTCTAAGTATGTTTATTTGGCTGTTGATTCTATTTAAATAAATGTTTGGGAATTGTGTATATTTGTGTCCTTCTGAATATATTTAAGATTTATTATTACAATCAGTAGCTATTTTCAGGAAGATGGCATAAAAAGTAAAGACACACTTGGATTGAATTCACTCCTAATGATTTCATAAGTACAGTATATCTTCCGCACATATACTGTATTCTGTTTTTTAGAATGAGATTCCCATAAATGTTTGCAAACAGGACAAACAACAAAATGGGCATTTGCAGCCGCATAATGAGAACTCTGTCCCTTTTGAAATTGCATTGTGACATTGTACACAAGTCTATAAGCAGCAAAGCCTAAGTTGTGATATCCCAATGTTCATTCTGTTATTCTGACAAAATGTTAGTTGCTATAGATACCCATAGATGCCTTGTCTGAGACATAAAATAATCTAGTCCAATCTCACTTCTTCCAGTTTGTCTGGACTTCATCTCACGTAATTCTGCAAATTAAAGTGTAATGCATCTGGAGGAGGCCAGATTGGGAAAAGCTGACATAAAAGGTAATCCGATCTTAAGTTTAAAAAAAAAAAACTTTTCCATCACCCAAGCATACTGCTTCTTTATGCTTTCCTTCCTTAAATCTTAACTGTTAAAATTTCAACATTACAAAAATATTTTTTCTTCTAAACAGATATGCACAACCACAGTAGTTTACCCTACAAATCGCATTATATTTCATGCCATGATTTCCAACATTAAAGCAAAGTAAAAGTATTTTATCCACTACTTCTAGAGTAGTGAATTAGAATTGAATTTATCAAAACAAATATGGACAATCAATCAACTATGGTTGCAGTACAATCCTCAACATATATGCCAATTTAAGTAAATAACTAAACTAAGTGCTGGGTTAGAAACTAGAAGACATTGCATTTAGGCTTTCCTTAGATATGAAAACCAGTTGGGTGACTTTGGGCCAGTCATTCTCAGCCCAACTCCTCATAAGGATATTGTTAGGAAAATAGGAGACAAGATATTAGGTATGTTCACTGCCTTGAATCTTCTGTCTATCTGTCTGTCTAATATTTATCTCTATGTATCTATTGCAGTATAAAAATTATTAATTAGTAATAACAACAACTTGAATCTTCATTTCTTATTCCCAACCAATTATGAGTCTTATTCAGTGTGTCTTATTCTCAAATAAGAAAATAAAGGATTGTAACTTAAATGTTAATGTTGATTTCAATATACAGTATGGTAATACCTATTAAAACCCATGGGCCCTGATGTTGCCCAGATCCAATCCATAGAAATGTTCATTTCTATCAAAGATTTCTCATACTAAAATAATATTTTCTATTGTCACAGCTTCCACTATGTTGAACTACAATTCTATCGTCCATCAGAGCACTGAATGGTTTTGCTGGTTAGAGATGAGATGGATCTAAATGTGGCTAAAAAATGATTTAATGAGTCAAACAATTTTGTTGCAATTTTTGGAGGAGTTCTGGGAATTGTACTCAAAATTTCAGAGGACTTCATGCAGTCTTAGTGCCTGAATCTGAACACCTGGGCTGTAGTTTTACAGTGTGTGGCTCTATTGTTTAATGGTGCAAGAAAAGCACAAAAACAAGCAAGCATCACAATAGCAGAATTCAAAGGTTTTCTATTATTAATAGAATTGCAGAAAAAGGAAGAAAAATCTCCTTTGAGTCAAGTTGTACTGCTAGTGATTTCATGGACAACTCCTTGTAGTTTTCTTGGCAACCATGCATAAATGGTTGATTCCCTTTGCCTTCTGGGATTTTTAAAGATTTTAAAGATCCAGTCTAGTCTATAACCTTGGAAAACTCTTTGGTGCACAATTGCAAAGATGTTTCCCAGAAGTCTTCAAGGCTCTATTTATGCTGTTCTTCTGTATTTTAATATGTCCCCAGATCATTGTGTGAATAATATTTTACTTTTACGATTCGCCATAATGAAAAGTTCAGTGTTGCAGACCTCCTTCAATTGCTTTCCCTTATCTTTAAGCTCATTCTAATAGCCAGCATTTCAGTAAAAAATTTTCTCCCAGACATCTGATGGGTCATACCAAATGATCCTCACTATATATTGCATAAGATTATTTACTTCTGCTGCGCATTGCTTCTCTTTTCAATGCCATCTAATCAACACTCCTCTTATAATCCCAAAACTAAAGAATTTCAAAGTCTATGCAGAATTTCAGTAGTTTTCAGTAATATTTCACAGAAATATTGATATACAGATGTGAAAAAATATAAGGCACATTTAAGACAGAAAAAGAGCTACATTGACTTGTTTTCTTTCTTTCTTTCTTTCTTTCTTTCTTTCTTTCTTTCTTTCTTTCTTTCTTTCTTTCTTTCTTTCTTTCTTTCTTTCTTTCTTCTTTCTTTCTACTAAACTTACACCTTGCTTTCATATTATACAATTCAAGGCAACTTCCATGATGTTCCTTCCTTCTACTTTTCCTTCTACTTTTCCCGCAACAACAACTTGTGAACTAAGTTGGGTGAAACAGAATGACTGGTCCAGCTCACTTGTGAATTTAGGCCGTCTATAAAGTATTTTATGTGTAATTTACTTAAGCAGAGCACTGAGCTATACTATTGGCAGACAGCTATGATGTGCCAAAAAAAGAAACTTTCTGAAATGGTTGAGATCATCTTCTCAGGAAAATTTTATGCTGAATAAGTATACAATCTTGGAAGAAAATTGCTACATTCTGATCTTGTTCTAGAAAATTCTAAAACAAGGGAGAGGATGAGAATAAGGTTAGATAAGAGAAGGTGAGAGTGGAATAATTTAGAGACCATTTAAAAGAGTAGATAGGATGTTGTGTTTTGGTGCATGTATAAAGCAGTGAAAGAAAGGTATAGTATTTGCAATATTTGCAAATCCATTGGCAATTTTTGGATGTAAAGGAAATTATTTGCTGTTTTTTCCTTTATATCCTTCATGTATATATATGATCACTGTATTATCCATACCTCTTTGAAATTGAGCAGGCTGGAAGAAAAATCCACAGGAAGAAAAAATGTGCCTGCACATTTCATAATTCTGTTAAAAACCAAAAATGTTGCAGGTAGTTTTCCCTTCTTAAAAAAAAACAAAACAGAACAAAAACTATAAAGTTTATTAGTCCTTAATTGCCTGTGGCAGAACATTTCATTCACTCCTAAATAAAAGTTTCATTTTGTTTTGTTTTTAAATTGCAGTTGCCTATGATTTTCCATTGCTAATTAAGGGAAGAAATAAATGGAACAATCTCTAATTTGATCTGAATCTAGCAGGTTATTTTATGAAATGCCAGTTAGAGAGATGCATAAAAACTTTGTGATCAGTACACATCCTTTCATTTTATATCTTTCCATCCATTCATCCATCCATCCATCCATCCATGTTCACCAGATGGCCATGCTATCTGAAACTGATCCTAGACTAAGTCATCTGGGACCACAAAATCACAACAGATACCATGTGTGTACGTATATATGCGTATGTGCATATGTGTATATAAGTCCTTAAGCATAATTAAACAATTATGTTTAAAAAGCATTTACAATATTTTGAACATATGTTTATAAAACAAATCCAGAACCTCTACTTCATAATAAAAATCAAATCAAGCCTATTTAAGGTACTTTTTAAGCAGCAGTTATTATAAATTATAAATCTGTAATTTATAGACTAATACATCTATGTTATAGATTTGTTATATTATATTATAATGTAAGTAATGTATTGAATCTTCTGGGTAAGAGGAGAGGGGGAGGAGCAAGTTATTACCAGCATATTACAAAATATTTTACATATACAAAATGGCAGTTGAGAACACAGAAAAATAATTTCTTCTTACCAAGAATACATTTTCTCAGGAAAGCAGCATCTTTGTTCTTTCACATATAGGTATACATTATCCATGTATTGTGAATCTAGATATTTTCAGTTTCTTTACTTCTTTCAAGAAGCTCCCTTGAATCTTACTCCCTCTTGGTTATTTTCAGTTATGCATCAAAGTCAGACAAATTCCAGACCAAAAAGACAGATTTAACAGATCCATATGACTAAACTGAAGCAGAGTTTTCTCTGAGTGTAAAATGGAAGATCTACAGGCATGCATACAAATCTGTCTGAGTGACAGAAAAGAAGATGGAATTACAGATTTCGTAAAGAAAACTATAAAATAATGTTCATATTTTAATAAACATCTGGGAAGCTGCTTCTATGGCTTGAAAAGCCACCCACCCAGTGTTTCTCTCATAATGTTGGCAAGCTGTTAAAACAAGGAAGTGCAAAGCTTTCTGCTCAAATGTATTTCCTTAATGTTGAAACTTAATTTAGATTGTGTCCATTTTTAAATAGCACATTTATGAACATGGCAGCTGGTTTAAGAAAGAATTGGCTTGTTCAGTGACTGTTATGGCTTCAGTCCATACTCTTTTCACTAAAGAAAATGTAACCCTTTAACTGGATTGCTACATTATGTTATTCAGTTAAATGCTTGTTTTTTAAAAAAAAAATTCTGGAAACCATTTGCAGCCTTTAACAACTTTCATATTTCTTCAGTCTTTACTTCCATGCATTTCTCTGTGACTAATTAAAAAAGTCAATTGTTGTAAATGGGGTTATTGGATTATGCTGCAAGTATTTATTGTTCTGTGGTTTCTTTGACACAGCTATGCAAGAGTCTACACAGTTCAGAAGAACTTGTAAAAGGAAAAAGAATACCAACCTTGTATTACAAATTGACTAAAAGTATAGGTAACCAGTACTTAATGTTTAATGTCCTATCAACATAATAAAAGTATACAAATCGTCAGATGTTTTTTCAGGGTGAAAAATGTTCCTCATAAAATACAGGAATTGTTATAAGAGATCATTATTCCCAGCAATGAACAACAAAAATCCTTCCTATGTTGTTTCTCAAACTTACTGATTAAACATGATTTGGGAGTGGTGCTTATTCAAAATCACTTAACCTAGCTATCTCATACAACTCTTTAAGCAGATGTACATAGTAGTTGGGTTCACATAATTCATTAAACTAGATTTAAATGGGCTAATTTGTTTTAGACCTACAGTGAGTTGGAAAATCCAGTCACTGATATAGAATGTTGAGTGAACTGATCATTAATTTACCTGATCATATCAAGTTATTTGTTATGGCATAACGCAGGTCACAAATGCATCGATTGGGTTTTGTTCCTGCAAGTTTAGGGTTAAATATTATGTGATTCAAATCTCAGAATAGGAAAAAGATAGCTATTTTAAACTACAGGTAGAATGGAATCTTAATGCCCTTTACTGATTCTGATTGCAGAACAATAATAGTAGGGACACCCCTACTATACCACCCACCCCATCCTCAGCTTCTATTTGCTAGTAACCCACTACTGAGTCTGTGTGGGTTTGGCCACAATTATTATGAATGTGATGTAAGTAAAGAGGCAGATTTTGCCAACTGAACGTAACCGTTTCCCAGTCTTAGTCTATATTTTACTGTATTGAAGACTATGCAATGCCTCTTTTCATTTGATTAAGAAAAATGAAGACCCAGATTCTACTGTTGTACAATACCTTCCTTGAGCGTTCTTAAAATTTATCATCCAGTCCTGATTTCTGGTTTGGCCATCCTTGGTATCACTCAGGAACTTTAAATAATGCATATCTTGATAACAACTGAGACCTTGATAACAACTGAGTTTTTCCCCCGAACGCCATCACTCTGCTAAACAAATAATTCCCTCAACACTGTCCAACTATTTACAAAGTCTGTGTTACTGTTGCTATTAATCTTCTCATCACTCCTTATTGCCCATCCCCTCCAACTTGTGAATGTATGACTGTAACTTTGTGGCTTGTATCCTTATGATTTATATTGACTGTTTCCTAGTATGATTTGATTGCTTATTGTACCCTATGACTATTATTGTGCTGTACCTGTTGATTCTTGACTCTTGACGAATGTATCTTTTCTTTTATGTACACTGAAAGCATTTGCACCAAGACAAATTCCTTGTGTGTCCAATCACTATTGACCAATAAAGAATTCTATTCTATTCTATTCTATTCTATTCTATTCTATTCTATTCTATTCTATTCTATTCTATTCTATTCTATTCTATTCTATTCTATTCTATTCACATTTTGAGCCAGAAGCAAGACCAGAAATTCCCAAAGTAGAGGCTGACTCAAATTGGTCATAAAGAGCAGGGGGGGTGTCGCTGGGTGTACACATTGGTTTATCACACCAATTTCCCACTGCCCTGAAAATTGAAAAGCGTTGGGGTGTTGTTCGGTATAGATCCATGGCAGGTCCTTGATGTATTCTCATGGCAAGCCACAATATCACATAAAGCTGCAGAAAGTGGGACACCTTCAAATACTGGCCATTTTGATTGCCAGAGCCCTTTTACTTTAAGAAACAGCTGATAAAGCAAACTTTGTGAGAGTCCACATAAAATGGCAAAGTGCAGAGGCTGTTGTGTACGGGCTATGAAACTCATCCAACATGTTTCCTTAAAGGTAATATTTGGGTTAAGAAAAACAACAATTCCAAACCTCAGATGGAAGAGGTCTTTTCGTTAGTAGCCATAGTGTAGTTCATCTCACCATCTTGGCTGGGAGGTGTGACAAAACCAAGTATCCTTTTTCTGTTCTCTAAAACTGAGTGAAGATTAGTCCAGATCTTAACTTAATATTATTCTCCAGATAATTTCAAATGTTGTAATTGGTGTGCAGTCACCTGCCTCATTTATAGACTTTTATAGGTGAGTTCTGATAAACAGCCTTCCACTGGTGCCAGCTTGAACTGATCTTGAAAAACTAAGCAGTCAGACTGCTTAGTGGTTGAATGGGAGTCACCATAAAATATCAGCACTATAGACTAGAAGGAGAATGTAAAAAGAACCAAGAAGAAGCAAAGTTCTTCTCTATTGTTACCAAAACAGCTTCACAGATGTGTCAATGAAACCAGGAAAATTCAAGTTTTATTTAGAAAAGATTTTATCTATGCCTAAACATTAAACCCTAAACTATACAAATAAACAGAAAGGGGAACACTAAATTGTTTTTTTAATCTTATGATTCAGATTTCTTTAAAAATACTACAATAAAGTGTACCAGTAGATGGCACTCCAGAATATTGGAGTTTATCCAGAAAATAATAAAATCAGTAGTGCATTACCAGTACTCATCTCTGTAGTTTTGAACAGAAGAAATGAAATAATATTTCTCTGGATAATAGGTGCCCTCCTCCAAGCAAGGGCCAGATAACGAAACAAAAAGTATCAAATGCATTTGTTATGCTAAACAGTAGAGTTATAGCAAGTGGGGGTATTGTACATCTTAAATGGGCCAGTAACAAGGGATTCTGCAGGGTATGGTTAAAAAAAAAGACGGTGCCTACAATGCTATAATCAAAGCTTTGTCCATTGTTAATCCTTGATCAGAGCCACCATCTTGATTTGCTATTTTGGAAATTTTATTAAAACTTACAATTGCCCACCATCTTGATTTTCTTAATCACACTGTACAGACACCCCAGACCAGTAGAAATGGTGGATTGGAAGCATTACATCATCACACATGTGCATAAGCGTGCGCACGCACACACACACACACACAAACACTCACACAAAATGTTGGATATAGTTCAGCTGGTTTTTGGTGTAAGACCCCAACCTTAGATTTGGTAAATGTAGGAAATTTGAAATATTTAGTGCATATAAGATATAAAGTAAAGGTAAAAGTTCCCCTCACACATACATGCTAGCTGTTTCCAGTTCTAGGGGGCAGTGCTCATCCCCGTTACAAAGCCAAAGTGCCAGCGCTGTCTGAAGACATCTCTGTGGTCATGTGGCCGGCATGACTAAATGCCAAAGGCACACGGAACGCTGTTACCTTCCCACCAAAGTGGTCCCTATTTTTCTACTTGCATTACATGCTTTCGAACTGCTAGGTTGGCAGAATCTGGGACAAGTAATGGGAACTCACGCCATTATGCGGTGCTAGGGATTCGAACTGCCAAACTGCCAAGCTTTCTGATCAACAAGCTCAGCGTCTTAGCCACTGAGCCATCACATCCCTATATAAGATATAGAATACATTAAGCTATTTTTCTGATGTAAATCAACATCATGCACATTATCTTCTTATAATAAACACTGTTTTTATTACTTTACCTTAGAATTGGAAAAATACATTTTGACTTGTGGAAAATTAGGAATAGATCTGCTGGGTGCTTTTGATCAGAGTTGCAGCAGTCTCGTCTAATAATTAGGGAACTCATAAACTAAAAATCTGGAGGCTACCAATTGACCCATCATTGGTATAAATGTATTACTGATAAAGATCCACTGAACTTTATCCAATTTTTTGTGAGTTAATCCCTTTATGCATCACATGTGTGGTGGTGGAGGGGATTAAATTTCCAAGTTTCTGGAAGGGATGAAATAAAAATGTGACATTACAGCATCAAGAGCCGTAATGGCACAGTGGTTGGAATGCAGTGCTGCAGGTTAACTCTGCTCACATTGGCAGGAGTTTGATTCCTTCAGTCCTGGCTGGCTCAAGGGTGACTCAGCCTTCCATCCTTCCAAGGTCAGTAAAACCAGAGAGAACAACCCAGATTGCTGAGGGCAGTATGTTGACTTTGTAAACTGCACTGTGAAGCAGTAATAAAGTCTAAGTATTATTGCTCTTGCTATCAACCAGTCAAATAGGTATATTTCATGGTGTAAAGATAAAATTTTGCTCTGGAGAATCTATTCCAGCAATGTGCCTGAACCACTATATACAGTACATATCGTGGGAAGATAGGAAATGCCTTTATACTGAGTCAGAACACTGACCTATTCAGTTCAAAACAGCTGATGCTGATTGGCAAGAAATCTTTGGGATTTCTTGAAAAGGCCGTGGAGTGGGATTTGAACTTCCTGCCCGCAGGCATGATCAAATGCTAACTTATTTGGCCTCCTTTCTAAGACCATTGAATATACTATATTTTGCATCATGTTCAGTTCTAAAGAATGAATTTGTTATTTTCTTTTATAGAAACTTTCTCAGGTGGAAATGGGATTTGGGTTCCCTAAATTTGGGGTTGCTTCAGTAATACTGTCATGATCTAATACAGAAAATCAGCTGAATGGGAGAGAAAACAACCAAGAAACCAGCATAGCTTTTCCAGTTAGATGTACTAGACCAAAATTCCCACCATCCTCAGTGGAGATTATGAGAGCTTTAATCCAGACACATCTGGAAGATACTTAGTATGGAAAGGCTGTTCTAATCACAACAGCCATTTTGGGGCTCTCCTCCTGAGGACTGCATACTTTACATTTTCCTTCTACAAATAACCGTCCAAGTCCTCCTTTTCAAAGAACCTTTATTAACCCCCCCAACTATTTGCTGTCGAGACTTTTAGGATGAAATCATCATGTTAAACAAATAAACGCCTCTCGGTACAGATCTCTGCTTTGGGAGCAGAGTAAGAAAATAATTTCTGTCTGCTGTCCACAAAAGCGGCTGGAAAGACCGAAAGGAAAATATTATTTTTACTTCATTGTGTGAAATATCATTTTGGAGCATCTGACTCGTTGAGTGTTTGAAGAGTTTTTGCTGGCAGGTTCCAAGGGTCTCCCGGGATCACCTCATGGGACTGTTTTCTTCATTAATAAACTTGGTAGGATGTGTGTTAAAAGGAACATGCTATTTACTTAGTAAATAAGGGATGTCAAACACAAAGCAGAAAACTTGCAGGCACTGGGCATTATGTGGGAGTGGGATATGGGGGTAGAGGAAGAGAGGGGGAGTCCTAGAAAATTTGGGAATGATCCGGCTAACTTGAGCCAAACCTGGGCTTGGTTGAGAAAACAAATTCAGCCAGAATATCCAAGTGAGGCTATTTCCTTACTGATACTGGTGGGAAAATTGTACACTGTGCCTCAAACCAGCAGGGGATGACCTTGAGAAGGAAAGTTTTGGAATATTCATCATTGGCTACGAATCTATTCTTTAAAAGCCTTCCAAGGATCAGCATTTACAAGCTCTTACTGAGATGAATCAGTGGCAAAGATACAAAGGTTCAACTGGTATTCTTCAGAAAAAAGCAGATAGGCCTCAAAATACCACGAAAAGCAGTAGCAACAGTCACTAAGGAGTTGCCAAGTGCTTCCTTCCCTGCCTTGACTGCTCTTATTTGATGGTTGGGTTAGGTGACTTGACTCTTAGGGGAGAAAAGAGTCCCATAAATGGCACAATCCCTGGGAAAAAGAGTTGTTAGTCAATTTCCCTTGACCTTTTAGCTCTTCAAAAGTTGATGCTGAGCTGACTTCCTCCTAAGCAATTAAAAAAATGGGGAAAACAACCCCACTTTGGATCTGAAAGAAGAGCTATTTGTAAAGGGAAATTGATTCCTTCTAAGTATTGGAAGGGAGCATGAAAAAAACAAATCAAACAAATCATTAAGCAATGTTAAGCAATTTATCTTCCTGTGCTGGAAAAGTCCATAATGGGCAAGCTTGTCTACGAATTAGATAAATAGTTCGTTTACTAAGTCTTGCATTTCATCCGTACAGAGATATGTTTATTGTACATGGAAAGACACACTTCAGAGCCGTTCATGGCAGGGTCCCCTCTACCACAGCCATCTTGCCACTATTTCCCATTTGTAAAAATGAGTTTTCCACCAGGGAATTTTTGGCACGATTCATCTTGAATCGTTAGTATTTGGGAAAGTTTGCTGATGTTTTCTTAAATTACATCCTCTTGCGGGTCCATAAAAAGTCCTGAAGTTATTACAAATAAACAAATGGAGTTTCTCTTTGTGATGTAAACCAGCTTTGAATGAAGTCATTGAGTGGAAGTTTGATTTGGATTGCTTCTGAAAAGCCCCTTAGACCCAAGACGGCAATCTGCTTTCCTTCCCAGAGCTAGAAAAATTAGCAAGCAGCTGTTCTAATTCAACCAAGTGGAGAAACCCCCCATGGCTTCATGTCTTGTTTTGATTTCCAGAAGGAAACTAAATATCAAAAAGTCCTTTCCCCAGTCCTCTTTTATGTTTGCAGTTACAAGTTTTATATTGAGCCTTACTAGAAAGAGATTGTGTGTGTGTGTGTGTGTGTGTGTGTGTGTGTGTGTGTGTGTAGGAAGAAGGAAATACTGTGCCTTCTCTGTGATTTCTGAGTGTGCTAATAAATATCAACAGAAATAGATATTGAGAACTCTATCTTGTAATGCTTCCCTTCCCAACTTTGCTCTTTATCTGTAGATTACTAAATATAAAGACTATTCAAATATAGAACAATAACAAATGTGAACTAAACAATACAACAAATAAGACAAAAACAGAAATTTAAATGAAAAGAACCTCCCTCCCCAACTCTTAAAAATTTAATAAAATTTAACGAATTACTAGAACACTAAAGGGGTTAAAACCAAAGAATTCTATATCATTTGTCTGTCTGTCTGTCTGTCTGTCTGTCTGTCTATCAGTGAGACAGTCGCAAAAAATACCACATGTTACTATATTATAATCAGATACAAAAGATAAAAAGGAAAATTAAAGATACCATTGAATTATTCTAAAATATAAAATCTACATCAAAGAGATCATATTATTTCCTTATTTGATTAGATTATCTGGGGAAGATAACGGGTTTAGAAATATGAAAAATAAATAAATACTAATAAATAAATAAGAAAAACAAATAAATAAGAAATTAGTATGCAATACTGCCTGTTGCTAGTGTCTTCCCATATTTTGCAATAAAACAATTTATAATATATTTTTAAAGTTTTTGCAATGACATAAATGTTCTTAGCTCTCATTATCAAAACTCAGTCTATTCTTCAATATGGCCAATCAGAGATTACACTCCTGGAAATAAGATACCATTTCTACCATATATTAATCCAAGACCGTTAAAAATAAACAATAATTTTCCAACAAAACCTGTAAATCCATAAATTTTAATTCCACATAAATATGG
The DNA here is from genome assembly GCF_049901735.1 of Notechis scutatus. Taxonomy (NCBI): domain Eukaryota; kingdom Metazoa; phylum Chordata; class Lepidosauria; order Squamata; family Elapidae; genus Notechis; species Notechis scutatus. The sequence continues at coordinate 233,514,271 of NC_142010.1, forward strand.
CTGATAAAATAGAAATCCAATGATAATTTTGTAAGTCCAATGGATTGAAGCATCCATCCTCATATAATAATTTCAGTTGAGCCAATGAAAGACTTGCTGGACTATTATCCCAAACAAATTTCTTAAACAAGCTATCGATTTGAAGAAAGTGTTTGATGTTAGCATTGGGATGCCTTTAGGAACACAGATCAAATGATTTCAATACATTAGCTTTGCCCCACAAATATAATGGATTTTTATTTACCTATTTAGATCAATCTTTTCTAAGAACTCCAATGTATTTATTTCCACATATTTAGACATATTTTAGGAATATAAAGTCCCCAATATTTAATATACACTGTAGAAACAATAAAGCCCAACTCTTTCTATAGTATAGCTATGTTCAAGCCTAAAGATTTATCTCAGTTTATCTTAGTGTACTTTCCAAAATACTGTACAACTTGTAAAAAATTAGGGGAATAGAGTACTTATCCAAAGTAGCTATAATATCACCACCATATAGTAATAATTTGTACTCATATCCCTGTGATCACCCAGGGCGTGGCACAAAGGTAACACAGTCAAATAAGCAACAAGTGTCCCTTTATTATCTCCAACTTTGCCCCCAATGTCCAGGTTACTTTTGGCTGAAAAAAAAAGTCTCCCAGGAAGAGACTTTAACTGTAGAAAATTCAGTCCAAAACAAGGTACACACAAACTGTAACTTAAAATCCAAACCAAACCAAACTCAAGTAATTAGTCAGACAAGGAAGGAACAGGAATTTCAGACTTGAAAGCACGGCAAAACTCACAAAGTTGGGAAGACGCTAGGAACAAAGATAAGCCATGACGATACAAGACAAAGTCACGTTTGCTCCCAACAGCTTTCTGCACACAGTTTGTCTTTTTTATACACTCACTGTGTTCCCAGCTGCAGTTAATGAAGGGAATCAGGGCCCTTTCCTCCCCTGTAAGCCACACAACCCATGTTGCTCTCTTCTCCATTCCTCCCTGCGTGCCCTAGGATGAAGAGGGAACCCTTGTTCTACCTCTTCCCTGCTCTGCCCAGCTGGATTTTGCCCTTCCCCAGTTTCTTCCACAGCCAATGGAGCCATACTCCCACACCCTATCAGCCGTTTGGCTTCCTCCTCCGATAGGGGCATGACAATCCCACTGAAGTAATACTTATGGAGTCTGAATATTGCCTTATCATAATAGCTAAAAATTCAAGCAAGAGTGAAAGTTGAGCAGCTCTACTGAGTATCAACACTGTAACTCAAAATGATCTGAAATAATTTGGTTTGTTATAACTTTAGTGCAAAGTTGCAACTCATAAATTTCACTCGATATAAAATCCATTGGGAAAACCATATCTAAACATCAGTTGCTTTACAAATGTAATTTCTTTAAAGGTTTGTCTGCATCTAAAGATACTGGTACAACATAATCACAAATGACATTTACTGTAAATATTGTACAACTATCATTTGTCTTGGAAAGAATAAAGGACAAACCTGAAAAGGGGGATCTTATTCAATGTCTATATGAGGCCACTGGGTAAGCTCATCTATTGCTGTGGTTTGATGTGTCATCTGTACTCTTGCCTAATGACCAGCATAACTTACAACTATAATTCTGGGCTGATTTTCAAACACAAGTCAAGGACTACTTGCATTCTATCTTTGGTATTGGGTGAGGTTGCATTTCCCCAAATAGATCTAGCAAGCAACTTGGGAGTTCTTCTGGATTCACAATTCCTGCTCAAAAAGCAGGTGGCAATTGTGGCTAGGAGGACCTTTGTACAACTTTGTATTGTCTGCCAGTTGCACCCAAGACGGCCATGGACTTCTTGTAGTTAGTGATGGCCTGAACGCACTAGCTAGGTTTACTCTGTGAGAGATAAGACATGATCTGAAGACAGAGGATACTTCCTGTCAAGCTGAATATCACAGACAACTTGAACCTTGCTGGACAATTATAGGGAGGGGAAATGTTAAGATTCACTTTTTCAATCATTTCAATGCAAGATGAGTGGCAAATAAATTTAATAAATAAATAAATAAAATCCTTGTAATAATAGCATTGATACATTATTTTTTCAGTCTTTAAACTGCACACACTGGAAACTTATGTTCAAAACTGTTTATGAAATGTCTATAAACAACATAAATAAATATTTACTTATAAACAACTGCTTGAATTGCAGACACTTCAGCAGTTAACTTTGATCAGAAACACAATCTTCCAGAGTTTAAATTCTTATTTACAGTTAAAAAGTATTTTTAAAATTCTCCCCTGATAAGTACTTCATTAAGCAAACAAATGATATGAAATGTTATATCATTTCATTGTTAAATGAAATGGGAAAAAATTATTGTAAATTCCAAATCACTGATGCTTTGCTTCTCCCACCCCTTTTAATTTTAGCAGACTCTGGTTGTGCAAGCAACATGCCAGTAAGCATAGATTTCAGCCATGAAAGATGGGATCCACTGACCCCTAATGTTTATACCACCAGGGTTTACAATATTGATGTGTTAACATAGTGACCCTTGCCCTACACTAACAACCAAGTTGTGCCTTCATACAGATTGAGTTCACACAGTTTTCAGGGTCATGACTGAAGCTGATCTGCATCTAAAGAAGATACCTCTCAGCTGCGAAGTCCTCATCAAAAACTGAGAATATGTAAACTTGTTTCAGAATGATTGTTTTGCAATGAGTTGTTATATTGTCTTAACTAGCCAAGGCCCATTCCTCTATGATTTATTGAACCTCAGTTCACAGAATCTTAATGGGTGCTTTGTATTCCAGGAGATGAAGTCCAACACATCTGAAGATATTTGGTCAGCTTTTCATCTTCTTACATGGGTATCTATGCCACAGACATTAGCCAAAAGATGACCACTCCCATTCCACAGAGTATTTTTAATTGATGCATATATAAACTGGGAGGAGTAATGAGAAAGTATACTATTTAAAATTTAGGAAAATATTATTTTCCCACCAGGGAAGCATTGCCTTATGAAATAATGTCTAGACAACAGCAACTAAATATTTATTGTAGCATAAAGTTAACTCTATGGAAAGTTCCATTTGTGTTATTATGGTTGGTTGCACAGTTAGCCAGATGCTTAGACAGGATTTAGCATTTTTATCCATCTATCGAGCCCTTCCCAGGGATATAGTATAGCCAGATACTGTTGTTTGACGGTGGTAATGATATTGTTGCAGGATATTTTTAAGCTGTTACAAATAAAATTGTCTTTTGCAAACTGACTAGTGGTGACTTTTTTCATTGGTGTTCAAATGATGCTCCAGATGTTTTAGGATTGTACCGAAGGCCTCTATTACTATTGGTACTATCTTTTCCACAGTCTTCTATTTCTTTTTGCAGATCCTTATATGTTGTGATTTTCTAGTTCTTTCTCTTTTATTGCACTGTTTCTAAGTATTATTAGTATCTAAGTATTGTGTATATATCCACAGTAGTATGAAATTACAGCTGCCATTTTGTTTTAGCTGGCCTGGGCTTCAATGCACTGAGTTCTTCCCCAGAACCCAGGATGTCATAATACATAGGTATAGTATATGTGTGGATTCAAAGCTTCCTTTGTAATTGACAGATGGAAATTTTGTCAATTTGCACAGATTTTCAAAACAACATTTAAGATTTTTTTTTTCATTAAAAGGGTACACCCAGTGTACCTTTAACTATTGGGACTACCATAGCCTGTTTATACCATAATCTTTTAACTTCAGTTTTCAGATATTCTTCTACTATTGTTGCTTAATATTACTATCTTATATTACTATGGTTAGTCACACCGTCAGTTAAATGCTGTGGTTATTATTAGCATCATCCAGGTGTAGCTATAAACATGCAAAAGCAATTTCTGATGATGATAGAAATCCAGGATGTTCTTTTGGTGCTGGCAATGACCAGCGCCCTACAAATGCAAATGCATTCAGAGACAGATTAACCACATTTGTGAACACCTGCCTGTGTGCAAAAAAGTTCTTTTAATAGGACAAAATAGGCTAGCCACCCTTTTTTAATTTTCCAGAAGTTATTAAGGCACTAGTCTTTTCATAGATTGTCATTTCATCCTGCCATTTTAAATTTTTATTTCTATTGTATGTATTATTATGTTGGATTGGTGCTGTTTTCATGGTTTTGAGGAAAGTTTGTACTCTGAAAGTTTTAGTTGGTTTTTAAATTATGTGCAAGCCACCGAGAGCCACTGATTATGGCAAGAGAGAAACATGAAAAACAAACAAGCAAAAACAAACAAGTTAAAAGACCTCCTCATCAATTCCCCAAATGCTATAACTACCTTCCCCCATCTTTTTGTGTCTACGCACACCTTTAGTTGTCCTGGTGAACATTAATTGGATAACTTGCTTTTAAAACCTTTCTTTCTCAATGCGTTTCTCATGACTTTCTTCCTAAGTATGATGGCGCCGTCCAACTCCAACTCAGATATGATAAAGCACAGCAATGGAATTTGCCCTTTATTCAGTTATGAATTTGCAGATCACTTTGCATTTTTAATTCCTCGCTTCCCATACAAATTCCATTGACATGTTTTTCAAGTGGCTCAATAGGATTAATTTAAGCTTAGAAAACCAGAATTAATGGAATGCAGCTCCATTCCTTGTTCCCTAAAAATCCATGTTGAGATGAGGGGGTAGGGTGATAAAGTCAGTGGAGAATGGCTGGGGATTTTACATTGTCTTTTAGTACTAAGCTGTAGGTGATGCCTGAACTGTGTAAAATATATTTCTCCTTACTTTAATCTACTTCTGATCAGCCCAAATAATCCAGGTTCTCTTTCCAAATACATTGTTTGTAAAAGGTTTTCTTTGTCTTCTGAATATTTCCGTTTAATATTTAAAAGACAAAAGAAAGCCAATTAAAGTTATGAATGCAGCTGATAAAAACATTATAAAGGAGTTGTGTGGGAAGGCACACTTGCAGTAGCCATCATGAGATAAAGCACTAACTCTTGTTGCAAGAATCTAAAGATAAAGACAGAATGATTTTTGCATTGAGCATCCTGGATGGGAATTCTGGTAATTATGCTCCAACACATTTGGAGGAAGTATATTTACTTTCTCTGCTCTCTTAATTCCACACAGTGTTTGTGTTTTAGTTAAAATTCAGTGGTTTATATGATTATTTTCCAGGAGTCAAAAAGTCAGACTGTGATGCCCTGTGATGCCCGTAAAGGAGCTAGGCTAGGGCTTCAATCATGTGTCATCAGCTGCCGCCTTGAACCTCTGATTCCTTCCCTTTCTAACACATCCCAGCGATCTCTAAGGAGCTATGTCTAAGGTTTTGGGGGAACATCAGGCACCTCAGGTTTTGTGCCTCTGCTCTTCATATTGCCTGAGCTTGCTAAGGAGGAAGGAGGGCATAAGACTGTGAAAGTCTCCTTAGATTATACCAAGCTAAGGTCAATTCAGTAAGCTGTAATTTATCATTTTCATCCCATAGGGTCACATCATTTGATTGCTCCTCGGCTAATTTTGTGCAAGGCCTATTTTGGATAAGTTGTTTAGCAGTGTGGCTGGGGTAAGAATGGAGCAACCGTGAGCTAACACACACTCTGTCAAGGGAAAAAGCTTTTGCTGATGAAATGATAAATAAGTCATCAGACATAAGTCTGCTCAACTAAGTTGTCAGTAGAGATGTGTCAGTGTTGTGGCTCAGCTCAAACTTCAAAGCTGCTACTCGAAGAGGACTCCTTCCTCTTCATTCACAGATTTGCACTTGATATGCACCATGGGAACGTTAATTTCAAAAACAGGTCTGCGAATGTTTTAAATAAAGCAGGCCACTTGCAAGCCAGTTAAAACATGCAACAATATAAATGTTTATACCATGAAAGTTTCCACAAGCAAATTGAAGAATAGCTGGACAGTGCCTTTACTGACTTCTTATATTGAGGCTACAACTATGTGAGACAACATACCAAAGTAGCCATAAACTCTTTTTCTCTACTTTATTCAACTTAAGAGAAAGTTAAGAGAAAGTTGTATATTGAAAACTGCAAATATCCTTGGATTGCTTTCTTAAGCAGTTTTATGGTGATGCAAAACCTTATATCAAGTGTGAGAAATCTGTGGCCCATGAATCACACACATCCTATAATCTTGTTAGGCTCCTATGACTCTGTTGCCATCCAAATTCAATTGTAGCACTTGGCTAATATTCATCAGTTAAGTATTATTATAAAATGTTTCATATTTTGTACTGTTTTTTTCTGCTGTTTTGTCCCATATTTTAGAGTCCACTGCCTAATACATCAGCAAATGGGAAGTGTAGCCCATAGCCCCAACATTTTTGCCACTTCTTCCTTGTTTGAAAATCTTTTTATTTGCACTGATTTTCCCCCCCACTGTTCTGAATAAATTTTTCTTTCTTTCTTTCTTCTGGTGTTATCATCTGTTATATTGGAGTTTAAATGCCAATAGTACTTTCCTCTTAGATTTATTTAGCAGTCAGTACATTTTTAGACAGTTTGGGAATCAAGGATTAGAAGTGGGAGAGAAATATAAAATAAATGAGGAAAACTGCTTTAACAGAGATACATTGTGGAACATTGTTGTTTTTTATGTTTACTTTTAAGGTCTGGGAATAGATGTTGCTAAGATGCTTGGTACCATGGACCTAAATGTCTTTTGAGTTGTAAGAATATTTTAGGCTAAGAAACATCCAAGAGAAACCAACATACTGTTGGTCTTTAGGGATAACTCGTGCAAAAAGCATGTGGTTCTTTTTTGTTGGATTTGTCTTTCAAAGCAAGCCTGAAGCCTGAAATATAGACTAAAAGCAAGTAATTTTTTAACAATCTGAGAATGCAGAAGAATATCCAGGAGGTCAGGGAATAACAGTTTGTCCAGTTCCCATTTTCCATGGCTCTCCTCTGCACCCCTACTGCACATACTTTACTGTTGTCACTGCATATTGAAAATACACAAACATATGCACACACACACACACACACACACACACACACACACTTTTTGCATCCAGTGGGATAGTTTTTCCTTTTAAAGTGCTGAACTAGGGACAGGGAGCAGGAAAGGGGCAATCAGGTGATCCTCTCTGCAGGTCAGAAAGAGTCCAAGATGCATGTTGCCCTGTTAGCCTCTGAAAAGGACTAGGTGGAGCAGAAGAAGGGAGCAGCACAATTCCAGACCTTTTTTCAAAATAGGACCTGTCATATACAATTTTCTGGAGCCATGTTTCTTATGACATTAGCTTGGGCAGGGCTGGCAATGTATGATGGATAATCCCTTTAAGTAGGAAAGTTGCAGTGAGTGATTCAAATTATTGCTCCATGAATGTCTTGGCAGAATAGAATAATAAGCCAGGATTTCATAAGTTTTTAATGCATGTGTGTATTGACTGATTTTGTGTCTCTGTGTGTGTTGTTACTTGAAGGAAAGGCACTTCCTCGTACAAATATAGAAATGATTTCTGTTGCATTTCTTCCCTATTTGTGGCAGTCTTGAAGCCTTGACTGATGCTCAGCTGACTCTATGCTCTTTACCGATCTTATTGGACAGGTGGCAAAGTTTTATCTGGCAAGTTCCCATCAAGATCCAGGAATTTTTGACCAAAGAGGCTGAAGCTTTACTGGTGCATGATTTGGTGGTGCCACACTTAGTGCACTCATTTCTTGACAGGTGTAGGTGGTCTTCACTTAACAGCCACTCATTTAGTGAGCATTTGAACTTGTGATGGTGCTGAATGAGTGCTATTTATGAGCAGTCCTTTGAATTCTGACCCTCACAACGTATCAGTGGTCATATGGTCATGTTTTGCAACATTTTTTACCGGTAAGCAAAGTCAATGGGGAATCCAGCAGGGGGTTGCGAATGACAACCACATGACCTCCTCACTTAAATTGCTGGAATTGCTGTCACTAAACTGCTCAGTCATGTGACATTGTGCTTTATGACTGCATCACTTAACAACATTCAGGTCCCAACCAGAATGTTGTTAATTGTTAATTGAGGATTACCCATATTCCCAATGTATCCTCCATTTCCTAATCCTAGAGCATCTGGTTTAAGCCATTCCACACCTTCCATGTTCCCATGTCCTGTTATACTCCAAGCTCTTCACAGGCTCCACCTTCAAAGCAGAACCTGGTTTAAACTGTTAGTGTATCTGTTTGAAACCCTCCAGTCACATCTCCCCAGTATTTTATTCCTGGCCTTCTTTTCCCTTTACAGCAGGGGTGTCCAACCTTGGTAACGTTAAGCCTGGAGGACTTCAACTCCCAGAATTCCCCAGCCAGCTTTGCTGGCTGGGGAATTCTGGGAGTTGAAGTCCTCCAGGCTTAACGTTACCAAGGTTGGACACCCTGCTCTACAGCTTTCTTGTTCTTTTGAGCAGGCTAGTCCTTATGTTTCCCACCTGGCTCTAGGCTCCAGTCTTACAGGGACATAGTCTGATTTTGGAATCAGCTCCCCTTAATCTGAGGAACATTTGATAGCTTTTAAAAGGGATTATAGAGACTGTTTTTTTTTTTCTTAATGGATTAAGATAGGACTGGGTATTTTATTCTGCTCTCGATAAAGTTAGTCAAATTGAGATTAGTGTTATGAATGAACATATATTTGCTCTGTATTAATGGAATTCCTTCAAAAATGCATCCTTCTGTTTAATTGGTTTTAGTTCTAAGTGCTGGTTGTGTCAGTGTGTCGGTTGGATACATATATCTTGTGCGCATAATAATATTATTATACATTTCTTACTTGATTATATTTATAAACCATTCTAAACAACATTTTACATCATATTATTCAATTATTATATTATTATTGACATTATAATTGTTATCTTTTGAATAAATAAATAGTTGACAGTTTATTAAAATTCAGTAGGAGTTGCGGTTGGGAAAATAGCTTGAGGATAGTAGTCTTATGTGAAAATCTAACATAAGGGACAAACCATGCTCCCACCCATACTTATCAGTTCTTACGATTATATTTTTTAAAAAAAAATCACAAAAATGTACATTCATATAGCATTTGAAGCACATGTTGTGAAGAATAGATGAATATGTGCTTCCCACCACCTTTGTTAGAGCCACTAGTATCTATTTTAAGTATCTCGGTGTACTAAAAAGTTTCATGAGAATGTTGTGCTGAGAAGATAAGGAACATTGGTGGCTTTGGAGACCAAGATACCATTCCAAATAATCTCTGGAAATGAGATATGTGAAAGTTCAAGTTTGCCTTTTCAAAGATCTGTTTAGGCATGAAGAAATGAAATAGAAAGGCCTGTAGCCTTTCACCCAGGGACATCTGCACGTTGACTCTAATAACATTAGAATGACAAAAGTAATGCTTATGATGCTTTTTGGGCTATCCAAGTAACATCACAACACAGAGAGAGAAAAAGGGAGATGTATATCATAGTTCCACCATTCTGCTTTAGTGATCTGATTTCTCCTTTACCACCACTGCATGTGCTCGTTCACAAACACACATCAATAGTTTAACTTTCAACTTAAAGCATTTTTACTGGGTAAGTATTCACTAGGAACACCAACTCCCCAATGTGTTCAAATAACTTTCTTCAACCTGATGTACTCTGAGTTTAGACTACAACCTCCTCCACCAACTCTCAGCTGGCAAGGCATTTTGGGAGCTGAGATCAATTCATCTTGTCAATGTCAGGCTAAGAAAACATGTGTTACAGTGTTGAAGAGGGAAAAGTGCTGTTAGAATGATCCATCACCATCATCTTTGAAGAATTGTGCCCAAAAGAAGACTGGGACATCAGCCATCACTTTCCATCAGAGATGGGCTCTTGGAAGATGCATTGATGATAATGTGGGGCCTGGGATAAGTGCAGCTCCAATTTATAGTTTCAAAGTTACTGTCAAAATAGCTGGTTTAATCATTTTTAACCAAACCTTAAAATAACAAAATGAAAACCAGATTCCTTTCACACACACACACATACATCAAGAAATTAAACTAGTTCTCGAGAACTTTAATGTAAGTGACTTAGATTAATTTCTCCAGTGATTGATCTTTTAAGATATGTGGACCACTAAGAGTAGAAACTCAAAATTCACTGTTTTTAACTTTTCCAGTGAGGGCTTGGCATGTACTTCCTCTGCACAAAATGAATGCGGCTGGGGGGAAGAGAAGAAAAGAAAGATGATAAAGCCTCTAACTTCATACTCCGTTTACTGGATTATTTTTCTGAAAAGGGTAGAGCAGACACTGCAATGCTAAGTGGTGGGTATTCACCATCTCTTCTCCTTCCCCCTTCCCCCATTTAGGGGACTTGACATTTTGATTCCACAGTTAAAAAACAAATCCGTCTACCTGCCACCCACATCTGACCGCCAGATGGTTTCATGTGAGTAAGGAGGACCAATTGCTGAGTGCATTCAAATGACCTCACACATATATCTTCAAACATTGCTCTCTGACCACAAAAATGTATGGAAAACTCAACATCTGTACATGTCTGCCTCTTAAATCCCTGTTGTTTTACAAAATATATTACTTGTCACCTTAATGTCCTGAGCTCCTTAATGGAGAAAATGTGGTCCATTACTTGTGCTGTAAGAATTGTTTGTTGTAAGAAATCCTTAAGTTTCTTACAATGAGATTTAATGCTTTCCTTCAGCTAATGTATTCATTACATCTTTAACATGATTTTAGCTATTCTATAATTGGAGCAGTTCCTTTCTTTGATGTTCTTAGCAAATATTAAAACATCTCTTAATTACAGCAATATATCTAAGGCCTGATCTAGGAAAAATAGTCAAAAGTCCCATCTATTTTAACATTATAGCTACTGGATAATCATATGGATGACAATGAAGAGATGTGTATTACAACACTCTTGCTTGTGTTCTCCAGGACCTTCTATTATGTGAGATACAAGTATATGTTTTTCAATTTCCTTTGTTTCAGGACTTTTATCTGCAAAATGGATGATAATAAAGAAAAATAAACTGTCTTCTCATATTTAGGCTCTCTGTTTCCCATGAGAAATTTTTTAACAGATAATATTATATCTTTTAAATAGAAAGATATGAAAAAACTATATACCTAGTTTTGTTTCATCGAACTATGAAGGAAGCAGATTCTGCAACCTTTTCCTATCATTAAACTTTTATTATAGATAGGAACATTTGGAAAGCCTCCAAATTTTTATCTATATAACTTTTAAATATAATTGATAAATCATTTAATATAAACATTACAAAAGTTTGAGACAGTGCTTATTTATTAAACATAAAAAAAGATCATGCATTTAGGTATTTTTAAATTGAATGTATTTCTTCACCACCCAATTTTTAAAGATAATTTCAATAATTATAAAAGTATAAAATGAAAACAGAATAACAGAATAAAAGTAATCCAGAAAAGGGTAAATGTTAAGGGAGATTAACAGCTGGGGAAGATAAATACAAAAAGATTCCTAAAACATATCAGCATTAAAGTTTGGCGTACCACAGAGTTGAGGTCAGTCCACAGGGCAAGTGAAAACTCATCATGAATGAAGAGACATGAACTTTATTTCAGTATATGCTTTTTTCCTTCTCAGAAAGTGAGAAAGGTGAATAAGCAGCATTTCCTGCTTCAAATCCCAATATATTATTAAACGTAATGTACTGTCATCATGTTATATGTATACACTACTATCTGCTCAATAGTAACAGAAAAACTATTAATATAAAGATGAGTTTTTTTTCTTTTTAGTAATTGCACTTGTCAGTGAAATTACTGATCCATGAAATATAAATCATCTAATAGGCTGAAATATCATATTTATGTTTTAGGATTTTACGTGCATAGTTTTTAAATATTAATTAATATTAATTTCCTTTCTTTTCCTTTCTTTAATTTGTTATAGCCACCCATCTCATTAGATTCTAGGAAGCTGCAAAAGCCAGAAAACATTTTTTTAAAAAGTAAACCAATTAAACACACATAAACAGGCCGTCTGGATTAAAACAACAGGTACAGTGGCCTAATCAATAAAACAATACACACAACCCCAGACCTGAGAACAGTTGATCTTTAAGAGCTTTCCAGGACCCCAGGAAAGTGGGCACTATTTATATCTCTGCAGGGGAAGCTGTTTTCCAGAGGGTGGGAACAATGACAGAGAAGGAATGCTTCTTTAGTCCCACAAGACGGCAACATTTAATAGAAGGGGCCTGACCTGGGGTGCATTCTGCATTCTGTCTGAACATACCAGGCAGGTGAAAACAATTGGATACAGTCCCTGTGCCTTAGATATCCAGAGCCTATGTGCCGCGGATTTTATAGGAGATGACCATCACCTTGAAGCCCACTGACAATCAGTGAGGTTTTCATAGCAGTGGTGGCACAAGGGTGCAGCATGAAATGCACATTATTACTTTGTACCAGCTGTACCAGCAAAGTGGTCTTCAAGGACAAATCCATGTGGAACACATCGCAGTACAATCAGCCATGAAGCGACGAGGATATGAATCTCAGTTTCCAAGGTCTTCCCTTTCAAGAAAACTGCTTCATAATATGCATGTGCAAAGGGCATCCTGGCACAGTTGCCACCTGCTCTTTCAGCAGGAGCTGCAGTCCAAGAGAACCCCAAGGTGCACTCCAGTCTTGGATGGGGATATGCAACACTATCAAAAACTAGTAATAAAGTGGATAACATTATTTACCCTAACTGGTTTGGGTAAAAATAATAAATATGGTATCATGGTTTGTTAGTTAAAGTGTGTGTAACTTTAACAGCAAGAATGTAATTAAGGGTGTGGTTGTAAAAGCACTATATATGAAGCGAGGCAAATGCAGCTCTCTCTCTCTCTGGCTTACTGATCCCTAATTACTGGATGGATTGATGACTGCGTTCTTGCTGGAACGGGAGTGTTGTATTTTCTCAACGGAGAGAAAATAAAGATTGGACTGATTTATTGTAAGTGAACTGACATTGGCTATTCAACACAGACTTTGCAAATAGAGTATCCCCGACAAGAATTGACTGAAATTGATATATGACTAATGGACTGTTTATATGACTATGCTATAATTCTTAAATGGAATAAAGTATATTTTTGATAGCACAAGCGTATCTGTATTTTTACTGCGTGTTAACTAGAAAACTTATCTCACACATTTACCTGTCTTCCTATCTGACTTCGCTGTACGTTCTGTTTAGTTTGTTTTCCTTAACACCCGTTGGGGAATCCAGGCTTAACAATGTGATGGATACTCTAGTACTAAATACTGTTCTAAACAGCACTGTCAAACTCTTTTTCATGTTGCCTTTTAGCTAGAAAGTTGTAAAAAAAAGCAACTTCTTCATCTGTCAGCTACTAAAGTGAACTCTCTCTTTAGAATGAGTCTTTGATATTTACCATGTACTGCGTGTGTATTAACCGAGCAACTATCAATCATTGAACAATTTGCTGTGCCAGATTAAACACATTATCCAAATAACATTGAGATTATACTTGTAAGGCTCCCCTAGATGGGCTGAAAGGAAACAAAGGAGTTCCAAATCAAACTTCCCCCTATTTGATGTCCTTCAGATGTATTGGACTATATTTTAGAGACTAAAATCCGGTACATCTGAAAAGCTCTATTTTGCAAAAAGCTGCCCCAAAAGTTTGTCTAAATAGCAATGCAATCCAAACCCAATTAAGTATGGCTGGGAATATTTTCTCTGCAGGAGAAACCTCTGCACACAAACACATCTATTAATCTGAATTGGCACGGTGAATTCTAATTGGTAGTTGTTAATTTGAAATCATATAAAAACTTTCAGTATAAAATAATTTCCTAGTTAAAGGCTGTTCAATATTTTTGAGTCAAATGGCACTCTTGGAATTCTGCAAGGGTGTGGCAAACCCTCTTGTGAAGTAATGGCTAACATGATGAATGCAGTCAGTCGCAAAACATCTGCATCTCAGAAAAATTAAAGCAACAGGCTACAACTATCATTTTATTTTATTTTTAAATTCTAAGATGAAACTTATTATACATATGCAAAATACAGGTAGTTCTCGACTTACAACCACAATCGAGCCCAAAATGTATTTTGCTAAGTGAGAAATCTGTTAAGTGAGTTTTGCCCCATTGTACAACTTTTCTTGCCACATTTGTTAAGAGGATCACTACAGTTGTTAAATTAGTAATGTGGTTATGTGAATGTGGCTTCCTCATTAATTTTGCTTGTCAAAAGGTTGCAAAAGCTGATCGCACGACCCCGGGACACTGCAACCCTCATAAATATGAGCCAGTTGTCAAACATCCAAATCACTATGGGGATGGGGCAATGGTCATAAGTGTGAAAAATAGCCATTTTCAGTGCTGTTGTAACATTGAACAGTCACTAAATGAACTAGTCACTGAATGTAACTTTAGGACTACCTGTAGTTCTGATGTTTAGGTGGAACCCAAGGCTTGAAACATACATAGCTTGAAACCCAGTTATGCTTGAGGCCATTGCTTCATTTTGCATCTTATTGCTTCCCATTTTTCTTTTAAACTGCCAGAATCTTTAAACATAAATTTGGTGGGGCAAGAATTTGGTGAGTGCCATGAAATCTTTCAGAGGATATTTCAAGCCATTCCAGGAAGCCATCTTGAGGGCCCAGGCCTGGCGGAGGTGGTCAGAGAGGTGCACATTCCTCTTAAACAAACAATGTGAATAAAACAAACTCAGAAAAATGTAACAGTCTCAACTCTGCATTGAATTATTTTATTTGTTCGAATCTGTATATATTCTGCAGCAAGTACTTCTGGTCCCTAAATAGAACCGTGTTTTGTAATTTATGTTAAGCTGTAAACAAAACAGAATTGATTTCAGTCACTCGACATGTTATAACTGGAATAATTAAATCGTATTATTCATATCTCTGTCTAATCTCTCTCTCTTTTTTTTAAAAAAAGTACAGTAATATGATTTGACTCCACAAATTAACCCCATAAGATCTGCTGTGCATTGAGACACCTGAGCTCCAAACTTGCCTTCTGTGAAACTCATTAACAGTAACTGACAACTTTCAAAGGAAGAAATGCCCCTCTAAAATTTTGCTGTCCATGTAATTTCTCCAAGATTTTGATTAAAGCAGAGAAAACCATGCTTAAACCAACATTCCCTTTCAAAAGTTCAGAGAAGCATTTTTAGTCTCTTGCACTGACACATGGCTCCTTCAAAAGCCATCATCGTGTCATGATGTCAATAGCCGCCATCAGGGGGAAAAGAAAACACCAGAGAAGTTCACTTAATATATCCTAACCGAGGAGGTCATGACAGGACCACGTGCATAAATACTAGAGGTATTATTTTCAGAGGAGGATTTCCTCAACAGGAATGGTCTAGGAAAGAAAAAGCTCCTTTTGCCCACTGTTTGTCTTCTCACCCCACACCTTCTGAGTGAACAGTGAGAGAGAGGTTGAGCGGGATTTATGCTGGAATGTCATCCCATCTAGCTAGGGTTAAAGGGAAATGTGGCCTTCTAAATGGAAAAAATAATACCATGCATAGGTTAATTTTATTACTAACTACCAGAACAGCACTTCTAATTTTAAAATGCATTGGAGAGCCTTTTTCACACAAGTTTTCGGGGCAAACACATGCAGAAGGAGAACTGGATGATGTGGGAGCGGGAGCTAGCTCCCCTTCTCCAACTGATGTGTATTTATCGGAAGTTTGGAATAGCACTTAATAGATTCTTCTCATGCAAGTGAATGACCTGCTTTTCCAGGATTTTTAACCGAATATCTGCAAAAGGAGAGAGAGGAGGGTTAAAAAAAAGGTCAAGATGGCACTAAAATTTAAATGGGCACCATATCAAAAGGGTGAGGCTACAATTGCATGATTTAGTTTATATTTTAGTAAACACAGAATAACCTTTTCAAAAGGTTAATTTATGTGGGCCTTGAATATAAAGCTTTTAAAGGGAGTCCTAAGTATGGTGACTTAAAAATAAAGCCCACATATTCAGAAGGCTTAGTTTTCAAAATGTGTATTTGGACCACATTCTAATTTTTTGGATTTTTTAAAATTATAGTTATTTACTCAAAGGAGTCTCATGTTCTCAATCATCAAGGGGACAAATATATAGGACTATGGCTCAGGTTGAGATAATGCATTCTTCAGTTAAGCACCTCTTCTATTTGCAACAAAATTGCTTAGAATAAACAAGCACTAGTCAAACTCACTGGTCAGTGCAACCTATAATTTCACTACATTCAACCACCATGCTCCTTAATAGAACATTAAGTATTTCAAATGTGTTGTGTTCAAATGTCCTATAAAGAAATCCAAATTGTGCAACCTTAGGGTCGCTCCTTTTCAAAGGGGAGACTGCCAATTATTACAGCAATTGCAGGTAATTAAGTCATTATTTCATTAGTACCAGGGGCTATGGGTGACATCTCTCTCTCTCTCTCTCTCTTTCTCTCTCTCTCTCTCTCCCTCCCTCCCTCCCTCTCCCCCTCTCTCAGAAGAAGTCCCATTTAGCAGTTATGTAGTGGGCACAAAACTAGCAAATGGAAGTTTTTCCTGCAAACATGCTACTTTTGACTGTGGCTCACTTTGAATCATTAAAGGTTTGTGGTCAGTCCAGTTGAAAAGGACCCCAGTTCAGCCCTGTCTGAGGAAGAACAAAGGTAATAGGTCCTGCTATTTGCCATTCAGGCTTCTGAAACTAGGCAGCATGAAAATGTTCACATAATTTCTGGTGAAAATAAATGGGATGAGGGGGCAAAACCCGCAGGAAAAGGGGGGGAAAGGAGATAGATGGGTGGAAGATGAAGCGAAGAGAACTCTCTTTTAGTAAGTAGATAAGTTAAATTCCCCATTTCTTCCATCAGTTCCTATTCATTTTGGTGAAAGAAATTTTGTTTCAGAATTTTTTTCAAAGGAGAAGGAAGTTCTGGGGGCAGTTCTGTTGAATGGAGAGTGGTCTTGCATTTGCTTCATTGTGTGGTTGCTGTACTTCAATGCATCGTGAGGAAACTCCTTTATGCCATTTCAAGTAGCAGTTATCATTATTATTAATGATAATAATTATTATTATCATTATCAATCTGGAAAATTTCTCCTTCCCTTGCAGAAATTCAGAAACACGGTCCATCCATTTTGTCTGATGACATACTGTAACTTCGTGGTGTGTTTCAATAGGTCATGGGTACCCAGCTGTATTCTCTGCTTTGACTTGACAAGGGAGGCTAGCATTTGTGATGCAGCTTCTTTACTGAAGCCAACCTGGTGAAGCATCTTTCTATTTGTCTTTTTTGGACACGCAAAATCTTCAGGCTGGTTTAGTTGCATCCTTACACTGTAATTTGAGGTTAAACATACAAGCAGAGGTACTTGTTCCAAACCATAATAGTAGCAATTTGGCAAAATGTGCTCGGTAACATCATAATACAAGGTCTGCTTTTTTTGTATTTATATCATAATGTATACAAGTACATATCAGGCACAATTTGCATCACTAAGTCACAACAAATGCATTGTCATTTGCCCTTTCTTGCCTCCTTCTTGAAGACACCCATACTAACAAGCCCTTGAAGAACCTCCAGCATTGTGTGTCCAGTAGAATAAAATATATGTATCTCAGGGTTGAACTGTTGAACTCCTCTTGTGGGAGGTTGGGTTGAACTGTTGAACAACCCAACCTCCCACAAGTGGAGCTGTATAAGAACATTATGCAGAAAGTACAAAAGCACTGAAGCAATCCAAAACAGCAGAAACACAGATTACCTATAGAACATCTTGCCAACAAAATGAATACCTACACAACTTTATCAAAATGTCTGACCACTCAACCCTCTATAGGACAAGGAAAACACAAGCTATGAAAAGATTAACAGTACCATATATCAAAAACTTCTCAGGAGAAAAATCAACTGTTATAAACATACGGTATTACCATAGCACATTTAAAGTCCTCCAAAACATTTTACATCCCCAAAAGACCCAGTACTCTAAGAAGAAAAAACAGAAATCATCTGCAATATACAATGTAAGATCCATAACAGACACTGTGTAGCACACATAATCAGAAGGCATGAACACAGGGATGCGATTCTACCAGTTCGCACTTATTCTCTAGAACCATTTGTTAACATTCTAAGCAGTTTGGAGAACTGGTTGTTAGAAGAAATTACTGGCCTAATCCCGTGAGGAAGGCAGGAAGGAAACATTCTGGTGTTGCTTACAGAAACTGCCTCTCCATTAACCCTTATTACATTCTTGGCAGGACTAGACTTCCTGTATCAGGAACGTCTCTGGGGTTTTTTCCCCTCCTTTGCTGGTACTTTGCTTGTGTGGAGTGACCATTCAAAGTTACAATGGCACTGAAAAAAGTGACTTATGACTATTTTTCACACTTATGACTGTTGCAGCATTCCCACAGTCTTGAGAGACCAGGCGAGAAGATGCGTGCCTTGATGTGAGTGATATTGAGTTGGTCACATCCAGCCATGACCACCAAGCCATGTCCACCCAGTCACATGACCACCAAGCCATGCCCACCACCTAAGCCCCACCCACAGAACCGGTTGTTAAAAAATTTGCATCCCACCCCTGCATGAACATCAAGTAGCAGCCAAAAGACACAATGAAAACTACTTAATCTTACATGGGCACACTCAGGTATAGTTTCAACTGGGAAACCGAGAGCATCCTAGAACAAGCTACATCTAGAATGCTAGACAAAGATGGAATCAACAGATGATGCATACAACTAAGCCATATTTACACATCATTCAAGAGACAATAAAGAAATTATGGAGAGAAAAAAAGACCAGAACACATGCTCTCCAGCAGCCAACCCCCAGGTAAGTAAAGATTTACACCAGGCAAACAATCAACTGTAAAGGAAGGAGCTAAACCAGTGATCCCCAACCTTTTTTATGCCGCGGCCCGGTACCGGCATCAGCTGGGCGCCGCGGCCCGGTACCGGCGTCAGCTGGCGCCGCCATCTTTTTGATGAAAAAGTGCTTCCAGTGACCTCACCGGAAGCACTTTTTCATCAAAAGATGGCGGCGCCAGCGCTCGTGAGCTTTTCCGGGTAGAAATGGCACTTTTCATCAAAAGATGGCGGCGCCGCCAGCAAAAAGCCAGGAGCTCTCCGAAAGCTCAGGAGCTTTTCATCAAACAGATGCGGCAACGCGCCGGAGGACTTGTTCCACGGACCGGTGGTTGGGGACCCCTGGCTAAACTATATGAAATTTAAGTGAAGACAAAAAAAAGCACATATACAGTGGTGTTCATGGAGTTAGAAAGAATTAAAATAATCAATATGGCAAATAGAGAATTTACTCTGATGCAAATGCCATTTGTGGTTTGTATTACAATGTTTCATCTGCCCTCTTGCCAATTTTACTTTTACCTGTTGATGCCACAACATAAGAACTTATGACTTCTTCAAACTGATTAGTCTAGGGGAAAATGTTGGTTTCTTTTTATATATAAACCTTCCCTAACATTGGATAAGCCCTCATGCATAGATGGTGGAATACTTGTGCAATCATTATGAGAAATGTTAGAAGAAAGAAGAGATTTGCAACCTCTGTGAAGCAACTCTGTTTTTTTGTTGTTGTTTTTTTGCTGAAAGTAGAGTACAGATTTATACAATGTTTAAGTCAAGCAAATTCAAGTCATTAATTCATGACTAGCTGAATTAATCAAGGCACAATTCTATGAGACCATGTGATTATTATAGAGCTCAAAATCTGACAACTTCATGGAATTAACAATTTATTCTTTAACCCAAACCAGTGCAATCAGTCCAATGTCCATAAGTGTATTTCTGTTGAATTGGTTGCCTCTGACATTTGAAGCGTTTAGAGCTTGGGTTCACACCATCTCCACAAAATCTCCCCATGATCATACACCCAACTTTCTACTTCTTCTCCACCCCCACCCCATGCAATCCTCACCTTGCACAGGGGTGCAATTTCAATTCTTTTCCATCATGAACATGGCTTGACAGACACAAATGGAGGATGATATAATTGGGGTTGCTTTAAAAAAGAAGTCAACTGACATAATATTGCTAGTAACTTGACAGCTTTGTGGAAAGTCTTCCCAAAGAATCTCAAGCTGGTCACACCAGAGGTTACAGAGGAGGGTTAGGCTCTCTTCAGCTCAGCCTTTTAGGAGCTTCAGCCATATTTAGTTTGACCTGTGACATGACCTAACCTTAAACAATAGCTTTCTGGATATGCTACATGACCAGATCTTGCCAGTCACTGCCAAATTAATGAGCCCATGTCATTTTTAGTTTACAGTTCAGCTGTAAAGCAGCCAAGTGGAAAATGAAGCCAGGACCATTAAGGACCCCTCGTCCACATTTTCAAAGCATATCTTGCTACCCCTTTCAGCTCCTAATCATTGTTTCCCCAATTTCAGTCTCCTCTCGTTTCCCTGGGTCAGAACCTCTAGAGAAAGTGGAAGAATTGCTAGGAAAAGCAAAGGCTACCTGATAATAACTATCACAGGATCAGTCAGCAGTAATCCAAAAAGTAATTCCTCATAAACAAAAGTATTAAATGGTTCTAAACAATGTGAGTCCATCACTGCCCAAACACAAATACAAATATTCGTCCTAACTGTCAAATAGCCTGGGAAGAGTTTATGAGTGGATGCGATGCTCATAGATTGCAGCTGCAGTTCTAAAAGGGAGCTCAGCAACTAGTCCTCAGGCATTTGTCTGAGTATATGGAGGACTTCGCACTGTGTCTCATGAAGAATTAAACACTTGTTCTCTTCCTTCTTCTCTCTTTGCCCACTATAGATTCAGCTGTGTGCAGGCAATAGCCCAACAATGCCAGTCCTTGACACCAGACCTGCTAGTGAATCACTATATTCTGCAATGCTTCTATGCCTCTCAGACATGAACCCTGAGGATTCACGACTATATTTTAATGTTCAGCTTCATTTACACATAGTAGAGCGCTCCAACAACTCAAAAAGCAGACTATTCCAGAGCAACAAAACACATTCACTTTATGAGCTCCATTAATTAGGGTGGGATGGGGTTCGGCCAGGATGAGAAGAAATTAGAGCTTTCTCTCTTCACACATTCTCACTTCCTTCTGTAGGGGCCTTTTTCTACCAGAATTGCTTCTAACAAGATCAGTTTTACACCAAGATGGGCCCTTATGAGAGTATCCATGGGGGTGAGGAGCTGTTCAGACCCAGACTTCGTCAAATGTAATTAAACACAAACTTGTTTTAAAAGCAAAACCTATTTTATTGCAACACTGGGAATTACTTTCATTCCCAGCCAGAACTAATCTTAAACAGTTCCCCAAGATCTTTCAGTGCTGTAGGATGCTTCCAAAAAACAGAAGTCTCCAATTAATTATAACAGAAACCAACCAAAGTACCAGAAAAAACCAACCAGAGTTCACAGAGCTTCAAGGAGCACCTGGAAGCTATTGAACTACTTTGCTTCCTGCAAAGATTTTGTCGTTGAGGTCTGACTTTTACCCCTTATGGGAGGGGCAATCACCACCCAGCTTTACTCCCGAGTCGCCCCTTCTGCTTCAGCTGCTCTCACCTTCTTCTTGCAAGCAATCAGAGACAAAAACTGCACTTTGCACAAGAAATGTAGGAGGATCCATGTACATGGCAGTGATTGGTCATCTTGTAGGCGTGTACTTTCTGCTTGCATGGCCCAACAGGAGAACAGAAAGCAACCTGGAAAGATTGGTAGTAATGTTTTTAGCTGGAATCACAACTATGCAAAACAATAGCACTTAGCAACAGCATTTAGACTTATATACAGCTTCACAGTGCTTTACAGCCCTTTCTAAGCAGTTTACAGAGCATATTGCCCCCAATAATTTGGGTCATTTTAGCGACTCGGAAGGATGGAAGGCTGAGTTAAAACTGAGCTGGTGAGAATCAAACTGCCAAATTACAGGCAGCTGGCAGGCAGCAGGAATAACTGCAGTACTGCATTCTAACCACTGTGCCACTGCAGCTCATTACAATATAGCAATTAATAGCATATCACAAATTTAAATCCAGACCAGAGGAACCAAAAGGAAAAATAAAAAATATTTACGCTTGCAAATGTGGTCACTTAATCATTCCTTCAGTTAAAATATAACAGTGGTACAATTAACATTAAAAGGGGATAAATGCTGGATAATATAACTAAATCTGATAAACACTGCAAATATGATTACTACTATATTAATGTTAGTAAAAAGAGATATTGAGAACATGAAGATTGATACAAAATAACTCATTGAAATAATGAATAAAGAGAAAAATTGTATATTGAGGTTAAATTTCATAATATTGTTAAATGTATTAAATATGGAAATACTGTCATATTTGTTTTAAAATGTAAGACATCTAGGTGTCATATTGTTCACACAATGATATGTTTGTAGAAAATAAAAATAAAAAACTTGTTTAAAAAAATCATTCCTTCAGTTTATCAAGACACTAGACAACTAATAGACTCTTCCAGGGGTGGGATTCAAATTTTGTAACAACCAGTTCTGTGGGCGTGGCTAAGTAGGCATGGTCATGTGACTGGGTGGGTGTGGACTTTTTTGGGCAGTACCCCTCCATTTTTTGCCTTCCTGGGCCTCAGGGAACCCTCCTGGGTGAAGCAATAAGTAAGCAAGGGGAATCCTGGCACAGCTGATTCTCGGAGCAGCTGATCGTCAGAAGGGGTGAAAAAAAGAAATACCTTAAGGAGTAACTGGGCAGGGAAGAATGAAGGCAGCAATGTCAGGCATGCACAAAATGTTGCGCATGCACGATAAGGACTGACTGGGCAGGGAGGGGAGAGACAGGCAGGGAGGGGTGGGGCCAGCCAGGGGCACGATTTGTCGGTTCTCCGAACTGCGCAGAATCATAACTGGTTCTATAAAACTAGTCCGAACTGGTAGAATCCCAACCCTGGACTCTTCAGAGTAAATTTTCTGGAGACATACTGTATTGAAATACAACCATGATTGGAAGCTACCTAAAAAGCAGGGACAGCTATCAATACAGAGAAATATTGGAGGGAAATCTTTAAGGAGAACAGAACACTGCAAGATAGACACTATTCTTGATAGCAACTCAGTTAGGATGCTGACTGATTATTAGGTAGGTGGAAATGAAAGGGAAATAAAAACATATAGTGACTGGAAAAAAACAGACAAAACTTAATTAATTCTGGCTTAGTGGAACTCAACATCAAAGTTCTTTGCACTTGAATGATTTACTAGAGATGCCATTATTTATAGACTGCTATTAACTTAACTGATGGGTTTTAAATAATATAAGCAAAATAACAGCCCAGTAATAAGAAAAATTCTTGTCTTAAGATTATTACAATTGAAATAGGGTAAAGAAGACAACTTAAAATGGATTATAGGCTTAGTGATAACTACATGGTTTGTATGTCTGTGAGGGTTGTGCAATTGAACAGGTATAAACATTCTTGTTCAGCCACATTTTTTAATGTTATTATCAAATCACAAGGATCAGATAAATCCTTTAAAGCTTTATGCCATTTACTGCCAAGAGAAACTTAGGATGTGAAACCAACCTACTGCTAAAAATAATATTTGCTTGGCCTGTGGTTTGATCACAAACTCTAGTCCAAGGTTTGCATAACATGTTGCCGTTGTGGATGAAAATGAAGGAAGAATTGGAGTTCTTCAAAACTTTCAACAACTTTTGCTACTAGCAGTTTAAAAGTTTAACTTATATTTTGAATAGTTTCAGTCCCTATTTGCATATCATCTGAAATCAAGCAATCACAGAAAGTGTGCTGTCCCAGCCAGTCTATGGGAATTGGATAGTTACTTAGGAATTATGAGCTGTCCCCTTAAGGGAATGCATCATGGTAAATGTAGTTAAAGGTATGCTGGGAAATGTAGTTCATGTCACATGGCCACATCTGCAATCCTGATTGGTCACTAAATTGACCCTCGAGGGGTTAGGGAGGTTTCCCTCCATTCTTGCCTGGACTCATGAACTGATAGTAGCTTCCTTCTTTCGCAACGAGATGGGTTAGGAGATAACCATCTTTTACCTGCAAGGCTGATATACAAAGGATTGGTCATTATAGAAGAACTTCATCACAAATGTGAGTTATGAAGATACCTGATGTACCAATAAATGTACTTTGTTATGAATGTTTTGTGGAATTTATCTATCTGCATCCGCACAGCTACAAATCCACCTCTGTGCATAAGACAGGAAAGAAAGCCTTAATTTTCAGAGAACCAGGGAATCCCATAAAGGTTTAGAACTCAGTCATTTAAACCTACACAATGAACTGCATTGAAACTCAAGAGATTATTCTCTAATGACATTTGGGAGGAAGGTTGATGTTCAGTGCTTTTGAATGCCAACATACGTCCTCAAATGTCTTCCCATAATCAGAGTTATCTAAAGCCAGCCTAAGATTTGAGTGCCAAAGATAAAAAGGCTCTATAATGCTCAGCATTCTCCATTCCATGTCAAACATTACTCCTGGAGAAGGAGTAATGAGTTAGCATCCTTCAATATAACCCAGGGGGGTAGCTTTCATTAAGAGGTTGAGACTCAGCTGTGTGGTACATGCAATTCTATACTCAAGAAAGAAGAACTCAGTAACTTCCTAGGTAGCTGGTAAATACTACCTACATTTTATTTCAGTTTGAAATCCTTTTATTTCAAAAATAGATTATGAATATTTTTAAAAAAATGCTAATTAAAAGAAAAAACAGAGGCAAACCATTTGCTAAGGATGCTGAAGAAAACTGGATGGATCTTTCCAGGTAATCTCCCTTTTTAAGGAATTCAGAGTATTATTCCAGTTTCTGATAATTTTGTTCTCAGAATAGCCCTGTAAGAATGCCAATTCTAGTATTTGCTGTTGTCCCTGCTCTTTACCAGCCAGAAGTATCTACAGGGAGGAGTCAAAAAAGCAAAGATGGTATTGATACCTATACAATTAAAGGTCTGCCCTTTTTAGTCTGTAGAGATAGTCTGGTGAGCATTCATTCAGCAACAGTTTGAACTTACAACAGCACTGAACAAATGGTAGTTATGGTTAGTCCTCAGATTTACAGCCCATCTCTGGCCTATTGGCTGTTCTGTACTCTGCACAGCCACATACCCATCTCTCTCTCACACACACACACCCAAGTTGATCTTCCATTGTCTTCTTCCTTGTGCCACTGAACATAGCTGCTGGCTCTCTTACTATTGAGTTGAGACAGCTGCTGGCCCTTCACAAGACCACACATGCCTTGCTTGGCCAAACCCACTTCATCACAGCAAGAGGAAGAAGAGAAAATGGTCAGCTGCAGATGGCAGGGTAGGTGGCAGAGGAAGAATGCAGGGTGGCCAAAAGGCAGAGATGGGAGGCAATGGGGACAGAGGGGAAAACTGAGGCAGATGCATCAGGGGAGAAGTGTGAGCTCCTTGCATAATGACAGCATGATCTTCACTATCACTAACAGTGTGGTAATGATGTTTCACCTAACAACTGCTTCATTCAGTGGAATTGGAAATTCCAATTAGAGTCATTCAGGAAGGACTACCTGCATTGTAATTTGATTTCATGGACTTGGTTGCAAGGTTGTGGCTGCCATCTTAACTTTCTGACTCCTTTGCAAATAATCCTGTGTGCGTCCCAAAGAATATGGTTTAGTCATACCTACCCATAATATTGATACCCACAGTTTTTCTTATTTCTTTTACTGACACATTCTTATTTTCACATATTGAGTGTACCAGTTGCAAATTACATGGAAGTAATAGCTTAAATACATTCAGTGCCTATGACAGTGTTACATGATCCAATAAAGCAGGAGAAGGATGTTTTAAATTCTTAACTGCAATTATTTATCATAGAAAATCAGTTAAAGGAATTATTGTCATCTTGCTTGAAAGCCAAGAGAATACCATATGACTTATGCAAACCCATGCTACCAGCATGTTTTACATTCTGAGCACAGAATGGGGAAACACAGACCGTGGGGAAACGCTTGTAAGCATGAAGCCACAAGTTGAAGCGGAGAATGGTGCTGAGTTTCATCATGTCCCTAGAGCAATCAAGGAGCTTCTGTTCATATCCTGCATGGCTCTGTGTGTGTGTCCTGAGCCATATAGAATCCAGACTCCTGAACATAATCCAGCCTCCAGATCATCTCAGCTAGCTTTCCTCGTTTTACCACTCTGTCCCTTGCCAGAAGTGTTTTGAAATTTGGCAAAACCCAAACACAGCAGCTTGAACTGATTATAAAATATAAGCAAGCTGCACTCTAATTTGTAACAGTTATTTTCAGTGCAGAATGGTGGATTTAATCATTTAGAAAAGGGTTTGATCTAAACGAATGGAATATCTGAATGAAGATGATGCCATTCTACCCACTGAAACTCAGTGTGTCCATAAGCGAGCTGTGCCTATGGAAATATTGCCTGGTATGAAGTAGATAAATCCAAATCTCTGATTAGACCAGGCTTATCCAACTTTGTGCCTTTCAAATGTCTGTTTTAAAATGTCTCTCAGAATTCCAAGCTAGCATGTCGGGAAATGAATTCTGGGAGTTGTAGTTGTCCCAAAATATCTGAAGGATTTTAGACTGTACAAAACTGTTGACAAGGTTTAATGGGAGACAAGCCATTGAAGCAATACATTGGCAAGTCTGACAGAATGAGGTAATAATGAGTTTTGCTAAAAATGTATGATGTTGAAGAATGAAGACGATAGGACCAGTAAATATTAGCAGACTAAAAAGCTCGTGGATGAATTATTGAACCTGTTAGGTCTACCAGAGCTCGCCAATTTAAAAAGCAAAGTAAAAACTGGAATGGGTCCTCATTTTTGCACTTTGGCTTTATTTTTAAGCTACAAACAGGAGAAATAACTCACTACATCTCTAAGGTGCAATAGATTTAAATGACTGCTTCAATCACACAGTTGATCTTGTTTTTGCAGTGACCAGCTGATTTTCCTGGTTCCATTCATTACTGTAATGTAACTTTTTTCATTGGTATGCTATTTTAGAGTGAACAATCTTTTATTTAAAGGCATTGTCTGTGTGAAGGGCAATATGTCTGTCTTAAAGATTTTTGGGAGTGTGATTTTAGCAGAATTAACTGTTCCATATCTCACAGCTGACTGCATTGAGGACTACCGTGTTTCTCATATAATAAGACCGGGTCTTATTATTTTTTTTGAGCCCAGAAAAAATGGCTAGGTTGTCTTTTCGGGGGTGACTTAATTCCCCCCCTTGCATCCTCGGGTGGGCAGGTGGCGACAGCTTATATGTCGACCTCGGCATTGGTGGGGCACTTCGTATCGGGAGACCTTCTGCCACCATTGTTTTCCTTTCTCCCCGTGCTGCCGCAGCGTTTGGAGCAATGCCACGGTGTTTGGCGAGCCATGCGGTTGGGGGTGACTCTTATGAGAGTTTTGAATTTTAGATCTGGTCTTGGATACATGGGAGCTTAATTCACTGTAAAATAGTTTATGTCAACCTTGATAAGAAGGCAGATGTATGCACAGGATCCAGGATGTATGTTTAAGAAGTTAATGATAACAATAATTCCTTGAACAAACCTGAAGACAACACAATTATTGTCAGTAACAGTTATTCTTCTGTTAACTAACTATTATTAACTAACAGCATAGTACCATGCAGTCCGGTGTTTCTCACTCTTAGCAATTCTAAGACATGTAGATTTCAGTTCCCAGATTTCCGCAGCCAGCATGATCAAGAAGGTTGAGAAACACGGCTATAGGCACTAAATGGTATAGACAGAAGAAAAAGTGATATAGTTCCTCAAGATTCATCTTCTTTCTTTTCAGTACACCATCCTTGGATTCCTTTCTTACTGGCTGCTGTGTGAAAGCAGACAACAAGGAATAGAGAACACACTGGAAGGAAATCAAGTTTTCTAAATTAATGTGGTTGTGTCGTCAAAGGTCTGCAATGTTGGAAGCTCAGAAGAACTTAGCTGGGATTTTTATGTTAAATGTCAAAAAACAAGGTAGCCAGGAAACTGTTCCAATCTGGATTTAATTCAGAAACCACTGGGATTTCACTTGAAGTGAAATAAATTGGCAAGGGTTCCCTAATCCATATATCTAAGACTTAAAACTCATTCCATTTTTTTCTCCATTTTGATGTTGTGGTTGGCTTTTTAGATTGTAAATTGCACTAATTGAACCATGGGGCACTGCTGGGTTTTGCTGCCAGAAGCAAGGATATTATTTTTAACAGGAAGAACACAGAAAACCGACAAAGCTTTTTCTTATTTGGCAGTTTCCAAATTTGTTGACAACTCCCGTGATTAGAGTAATGGAAATCCAACACATCTGAAGGGTTAGGCCGGGTTAGGGTTATGAACAGTGGTGGGATTCAAATTTTTTAACAACCGGTTCTATGGGCATGGCTTAGTTGGTGGGTGTGGCTTGGTGGACATGTGACTGGGTGGATGTGGCTTGGTGGTCATGTTATTGGCTGGGCGTGGCCAACTCAATATCATTGAGGCACGCATCTCCTCGCCTGGCCTCTCATGACTGTGGGGATGGTGCAACAGTCATAAGTGTGAAAAATGGTCATAAGTCACTTTTTCCAGTGCCATTGTAACTTTGAATGGTCACTCCACACAAGCAAAGTACCAGCAAAGGAGGAGAAAAAAACCCCAGAGATGTTCCTGAAACAGGAAGTCTAGTCCTGCCAAGAACATAATAAGGGATAATGGAGAGGCAGTTTCTGTAAGCAACACCAGAATGTTTTCTTCCTGCCTTCCTCACGGGATTAGGCCAGTAATTTCTTCTAACAACCAGTTCTCCGAACTGCTTAGAATGTTAACAAATGGTTCTAGAGAATAAGTGCGAACTGGTAGAATCGCATCCCTGTGTTCATGCCTTCTGATTATTTGTGCTACACAGTGTCTGTTATGGATCTTACATTGTATATTGCAGATGATTTCTGTTTTTTCTTCTTAGAGTACTGGGTCTTTTGGGGATGTAAAATGTTTTGGAGGACTTTAAATGTGCTATGGTAATACCATATGTTTATAACAGTTGATTTTTCTCCTGAGAAGTTTTTGATATATGGTACTGTTAATCTTTTCATAGCTTGTGTTCTAACAACCGGTTCTCCGAACTGCTTAGAATGTTAACAACTGGTTCTAGCGAATAGGTGCAAACTGGTAGAATCCCACCCCTGGTTAAGAATGCCAATTACTGGGAAGTCTTAAATTATATCTCAGTATCAAAATGGGTCTTGATGATTCAACAAGATAGCTCATTAATATCTCTGATGGGACTGAATTTGAAACTCATAGTTGAAATTCTTGAATTAAGGTAGGTAATGTCAGATGATGTCCCATATTCTTTATTGTTGTTAATCCTTCACATATTTATCCTGAACTGAGTGAGGTAACTGATCAGTAGATGTTCATGGAATGGCTACGTAAACCATTCCATTACTATATTATAAAATAATAGACACAATTCAGTACAAAATTAAGCATGCTTAAATCACTTATTTCAATTGGATTAACTATCATACATTTTATGTTGGACTATGGCTTGCATTGAGCTTTGGGAAGATATTTGTGTATTATAAACACAGAGTTCAGTCAATGTAGTTGGTCTTTTTCATTCCTAACAATCATGGTGTTATATTCTGGCAGTGGCTGGCCTGAAGACTTGTGCCTGTTCTTCTGGGACAAGGTTGAAGCCAACCAAGATCCTATTAAAAGATTCTATTAAAATACACATATAGGATGATGTGATGGCTAAGCAGTTAAGATGTTGGGCTTGTTGGCTGGAAAGCTGGCAGCCCAGGTTTGGGACCCAAATGCCACAGGACAGAGTGAGCTCCCAGCCAACTCCTGCCAACTTAGCAGTTTAAAGCATGCAAATGTGAGTAGATAAATAGATACCACTTTGGTGGGAAGGTAACAGAGCTCTGTTATGTCATGTGGCCATATGACTATGGAAATGTCTTTGGATAGTGCTGGCTCAATGGCCTTGAAACAGAGATAAGCACTGCCCCCCATAGTCGGCAACCACTAGTGGAGTAAAATTTGCAGAGACTCCTTTACCTTTTACTTTACACATATAACAATCTGCCCTTATGTAATTGCAACCTAGGATTTAATGCTAATATGTCAGACCAACTTCTGATCTTGTCACATTTTGGCACTTGCCTCTCTTTGATGTAATGACATAATTAGAGACAAGCCTAAAGAATCTTCACTAAATGATGGTTCTGAACAGTGGTGGGATTCAATTTTTTTACAACCGGTTCTGTGGGTGTGGCTTGGTGGGCGTGGCAGGGGAAGGATACTGTAAAATCTCCAGTCAGAGGTGGTATTTGCCGGTTCTCCAAACTACTCAAAATTTCTGCTACCGGTTCTCCAAAACTGGTCAGAACCTGCTAAATACCACCTCTAGTTCTGAATATACAGGACAGCTTTCCCAATTTGATGTTCTCCAGCTATGTCAGTAGTTCCAAAATTCCAAACCAGCTCATAAAATCCAGCTATTGAGTTACAGAAATGATAACAAAGAGTACATGTGCACATGATCAGAGTTTTTTTTTCTTCCTCATTGTTCAGTTGCAGCTCCCCCCCAGTCCTGGAGTTTGGGTTTCAAGCACCAAATACTGTATATATATTAAAGTGCCATTTTAAATCCTAACTTGGCTACAAAGGGTTTTTTTTAAAGTATCTTTGGGTGGCTCTTCCTGCATAACCCAGCTGATCGGTTGTTGATAAAATAAAATAAGGCAGAAGGAGGACCATATACATCCCCTTGAACTCCTGGGAGGAAAGATGAGCTGAAAGTGTAAGTCAATAAATAGGCTGAGGTCAAAGGGCTTGGTTTCGAACATCTCTCATTTTACAAATAAGCTAATGGAAGAGATGTTTCTTATTATCAGTCCTGGTTATAATATTTGCACATCACATGGTTTTAATCAGTATAGTCCAACGTTGTTTTTCTTACTGCCTGTCTCTTTTTCAGCATGCAGAGTCGAAGATGAAGTATGTTAAAAGAGGTTGGGAAAACTCCAGTCTTCTTTTTATCCCTTCCTATCTCCATTTTTCTTTTTGAATCAGAAGAAGTGGAAGTGAGTCACCACATAACCAGCTTTCATGCAAGTCATAAAAGTGATCCTCCTTCTTTCATTCCTCCCTTCATTCAGCATTTTATAGTTCTGGGTACTGGCTTGTAATTGCATATCAACATCTTCAACTGCATTTATGACTGTTTTTGTGTATTCATAACAGTGAACTCTGTTAATGATTACAGTGTTTATGGCTGGGATTAAACACGGGAAGTTTTAAAGCTGAAACACCAATAACATGAGGAGACAAAGTGGCTTTCCGTGGCATATACTTTTGCACTACATTCTTTGTGCAACTGAAAATTCAGCACAGGATATAGTAATAGCTATTGGAGGACTCTTAAGATTTAAAATGTGACCAGCTTTTAAGATTGAAATTTGACAAATTGAATAAAAAAGATGAATAGGAGGTGTCCTTAATGATCTCTGAGCGTGGTTGTTTTCTTACAGACATTTCATTACCTAATTTGGGTAATGAAACATCTGCAAGAAACAGCCAAGCTCAGAGAGCACTAAGGACTCTTCATTTCAACCCAGAGCTACAAATATTCTCCTTTAAAGACCTATACATTTATTGTGTTATGTAATGATAATATGCTATGTAATTGCTACTTTAGTCATTTACTTCAAAATTGTTATTTTTGTTTTAAAGTTGCTTTAAAGTGTTTCCTGTTTCTTCCTTTTCTTGCATCACATTACCCTAATTTTCAAAATCCTTTGCAAGTGATCAGTTCAGAACTCAGACAGAAGTGAAATTTCCTCTGGTTGGTGGTTGCAGCATGTGGAGAAGGCTCAAAACAAGAGGCTTTGAAAAAGGAAAACCAAAGAGAACTGCAATGGGCACTCTGAGTATATCTTTCATTTGCCTCAGCTCTACCCATCACTTGCATGCAAAGAGATCACAACTCATATAATTCTGAGTAGGAAAAAGCTTCCTCTTCTCTGTTTCATATGATGATAGGCAGCTATCATCATATGTTAGATGCTGAGAGCAACCACCAGGAAAGGGCCAGTAGCTCATTGGAAAGAGCCCATGTAAGCAGAGACATCTTCAATCTCAGATCTCAAGCAGGGGGGCAAAGAGGGGACCTAAGGTCATGGAGATAAAACTGGAGAAGAAGAAGATAAACAATTAAATATTTGAATCAGGTCAAGGCTCCTTCTGAAGCTTGTGACAGCAGCTGACCATTTTTTCAGGGGACATGCCATCCAACTGGTGACTATAAGATAGAGTGGTGGATTAGCATATGTTTTAGTTGCTATCTGGTGCATCAACACTGACACAACCCTAGCAAACTGTAAAGCATCTCCTCCAAAGGATTGGGAGGGGAGAGAGAGAGAAAGAGAAGTTGTATGTTTAAATTCCAACCAGTTAGAAGCAACAGAGGCCCCAGTCTCCTAATATCTTAACTAGAGCACCCATCTGTATGGAGGCATGTTTCCACAGGTGCGGCTTGGTGTCAGCTAATGTTTAACATATGTATGTCTAAACAATCAGACAGATCTCTTTCTGCTCTACAATGCATGCATTGTAATGGCTCCTGCTGCACAATGGGAGGTTAGACAACTATTTTAAAGTTGTCTCATTCTTTGAAAAGTGAAAACAAAAAAATCCAGTCAGCAACAAGCTCTCATCCCCTACTGTATCTGACTTTCACAAAGCAGTTGTGTATTCTAGAGACAATTTCTTATACCTCAGGTGGCCGCAACAGACTGAAGCCCTGAAGGTGGCAAGGATTCTGGGTTTGGTGGCTTCGCAGAGGCCAAAGACACTTCCAGTGCTGGAGCAGATTGCAGGCGGACAACCCATTTTGTTTATCTCCAAAAGAAAAGCACTTTCTGGGTTGGGCAAAGAATCTGTAGCAGTAGGGCAGGAACAGGATGCAGACAGGAAGGATGAATTGGGGGAGGATGAGCAAAACTAAAGCCTACCTGAATGAAAGTGCATGGCCTAATCAAAATCCAATAACAAGCTCATGCCTTCAGCCGCATAGAGCAGGGGTGTCAAACTCAATTTTATTGAGTGCCGCATCAGGGTTGTGTTTGATCTCTGTGGGCCAAATTAGCGTGGCCAGGGTGGGCATGGCCAGCTCAACATCCTGCAACCCTCTGCCAGTGAAAATAGAACCCAGGAGGGCTGTGGGGAGCCCTCCATGGCTCTGTTTTCACTGGCAGGGGGTTGCAAGAGGCCATCACAGCCAAAAATGGAGTCCAGGAGGGCTGCACACGGCCCTTGTGAGCTCCATTTTCACCGGCAAAGGCACTGCAGGCCAGTCTTCCACTGTTCCCAGGGCAGCCCCGTGGGCCAGTTCTAAGCACCCTGTGGACTGCATTCGGTCTGCGAGCCTTGAGTTTGACAACCCCTGGCATAGAGGTATTGGGAATTATCTGCCTTGTTTTGGAAAAAAAAATAGTTGGAAGATTACAAAAATAACCTGTGCATTCCCAGAATGCAATCAACGTGTCCCTTTTGCTTGAAAAAAATAAAGGACAGACAGACAGCTGTGTTAAAGTGCTATGCTCCACTCTGAAAGCCAGCAGAAAAGTGCTTGCTCTCATTGTTGATCTCTATTCTGTTTCAGTCATTAGAAGGATGAATTGTGCTGTCCTTATTGGTTTAAAGCAGAAGAACACTGTTTTTCAACCTTAGCAACTTTGAGTGGACTTCAACTATGAAAAGCCTACACTCGCTGGGGAATTCTGGGAATTGAAGTCCACGAATCCTAAAGTTGCCAAGGTTGAGAAACACTGCAGTAAAAGTTAAGGAGAAACAATTCATATCCTCTAGTTTAGTTTCCCCGCCCAGAAACAAGATAAATACAGAGTTGTCTTATCTTTATCAGAGCTGATAAACCTGATGAGTGTTATAACAACAAAGTGACAATCAGGCCAGGTTAACTCTTTATGGCTCTACTGTAAAAATGAAACAAATTAAGAATTGTGAAAACATTTCCGGAAGCATGAATATTGTAAGGAAAGGCAATATCTAAAATGTCTAAATGAGATTTTAAAAATGAAATGGGAAAGAGGAGTAAAAAAAGTCAAGATGACAGTGATAACAACATAATCAAAGTTTTTTTTTAATCCCCCTGCAAACAGAGTATTGTTTTTGAGACTGGGAAGGAAAGTAATGGGGCCACACAGTTTTAGACCCACTGTCCTAGAAATTGTTGTTTAGCTGTGATTAGAGGAGCATTTTAAGAGTGTTTTGGCAGTGTTGCAAAGCATAGGGACAATATTTGGTCATTAGAGATATTATCCTCCCTCAGTAAGGCTTGGAACAGAAGTAGGACTAAGACTAGAAATGGGGATTGGATTCTGTAACAGCATTATTATACACCAGTTCAAGGACAGGTGGATTGCACTTGAACTCAATAGTGGAAAAAAGCCCTATTTTCTTCAATAATGATACAACTGGTCCTCGATTTACAAACAGTTGCTTAGCAACCACTCAAAGTTACAACACAGCCAGAAAAAGGAGCCTACAACCCAAATTCAAAGTTGTGATGTCTGCCCCTCCCCCACAGTCACGTGACCACATTTTGGACACTCAACAACTGACCCATTTCCAGTGTCCTGCAGTCAAGTGATCATCATTTATGACGTGTTTGCCAGAAACCGGCATTTACTTCCAGTTTCTGGCAAATAACATCCCATAGCAAACAATGGGTTTTCTTAACATGGTGTTTGGCTAACAACTACAGCAAAAGGTCGTAAAATTGGATGACACATAATGACCACTTTACATCCATTACAACTTACAATCAAAACTGCATGCTCAATTACAGTCGTAAATCAGGGACTATATGGATAATGAATGGAATACTAAATGTTACAAGCCTGATTAATTTGGGCAAATCTCAGATTCCTTGTTTTTCTTTATGTTTCTCAATTCTGCATATTTGAGTTTATCGGCTAGAATCTATTAGTTTTCTTCAGAGTGCTACAAAACAACATCAAAAGATATTGCATTGTTAAGTAATTCTTTATAAAAATAGGCCATGCTTTTGTAATGCTTTTCAGCCATTCTGAACTGTGGCATTCCCTCCCCTTAAACATACATTTTAGTTGATTTGTTCGTGTCAAGATATCACTTCGGACATACAGCTGATGTGCCAATATAAACATTAAAGGGAGATTAATATTTTGACAGTGAATTATTCTTGCAGGGGGAAAAAGAGGCGGTTTACTGAGCCTTGAATCAGCAAGCTGGGGCTGTAACTGAAATGCACCAGAAATGATTTATAGGGTTCAATGATACTAACATCATAAATCTTACCCTGCATGCAGGTAAAGCCAGCACCATGCCCACTGTGCTCATGCCATAAACCATTTTAATGTTTCTGTCAGGGGAGTTAATGCTCATCTCCTGACCACAGAAACTGCATGGACTCTTCAAATGGCAAAAGAAGGGAAGGATGTGGAAATGAACAGATGATAAACTACATTAAAAGCATATTTATTATCTAGTCATGACCCTTACAAAGGAAAATAAATCTACAGCCAAATATCATTTCAGCAACAAAAGGACATTGCTTGTTCAATGTTCCCCAAAGGTTGGACAGAGTTCTTCAACCTGATGCCCTCCAATTGTGTTGGACTGAAACTGCCATTCATGGGAATTACGATCAATTGCACCTTCTCTAACTGGTATAGGGCCAATGGAAATTGATTTAGTGATTGGCTAATAAGACCAACAGAAGAGGACACTGCTATTATTTTTTAAAACCCTGTTCATTTTTAATTCAAGCCTTTTCTGTGATTCAACATTCAACTTCCAAAGTTACCCAAACAAATATTCTTTTTCATTTGAAGTGCAAATATACTCTCAGGCACAAAAGCCAGGGTCAAATAAACAAATAGCTACTTTCTGTATTTGTCAAAGAGAAGCTTTCCCAGAAAATAGGGATATAGGATTTTAGGTATTTATGAAAAGAGAATATAATTTTAAAAGTTATTGTGATATAATGAAATGTTTATTCCAGACTAACTTAATTAGCAATGATTATAAAACAATGTTGATAAGTACAAAATATAATATAGATTTGTTTTCTTTTATTTCTAAGTTGATATTTTTAGGATTTTTTCATTTTTCTTATTAATATTAAAGAGTGTCTTGTTAATATAATAAGGCCGGGTCTTATTTTTTTTTGAGCCCCGAAAAAATGGCTAGGCCGTCTTTTCGGGGGTGACTTAATTCCCCTTGCATTTTCAGGCAGGCAGGCAGCGACGGCTTGGATGTAGACCTCGACGGTGGGGCACTTCGTATTGGGGTCAACGCAAGCAGCACCATGTCCGGGTGTGCAACAAAAGTACTTCCTAACGGCCAGCCCCCCCCCCCCACCATTCCCCCCCATTTCGTATGTTTTAATATAGGCCTTAATTTGAGGGGAGGGGCTTAATTTCATTTCATGCCTATAAAACATGCTGGGACTTCCTATTGGGGGAGGCCATATTGTTGGAGAAACAGGGTATATTAAAAAGCCTCAATCCCTAATCTACAATATGACAAAAATCTCTGAAAAAAATGATTGTATTGATTGAAACTTAATTTGTTTCTGGAACTTCAGATATGAAGCCATGAGGGTCAATCAAAGTACAAATCTAATTCAACACTCAGTGTGGATGTTGGCTAGTAATTGAACTGAAGCCCATGATTTTACTGTTTTTAATAGTAATAATGTCTACCGAATGACATGTTTTGCAGAAGAAATGTTGTTATACAATTCTCATGCTTCTACTCTGCTGAAGACTCTGTTTTACTCTTTGTTGAGCTACACTGAGTTTTTATTTAGACAACACTAAAGTTAGATAATGTTAAATCCTGATCAATGTTGACATGGAGGCTTTAGCCATACAGTTAGTTAAATATCTTCCTTGGCAACCAGCATTATTGTTTAAAATAAAAATAACAAAATTAGCATTTGTAATTCTATATATCTACATATAATACGGTAACTACACTTCATTATATGTTTTCATTAATTGGTAATGGGGCTATTATGAATTGCTGCATCCCCTGCACAAGAGACCAACTGACAGCTTCAATGCTGGCTGGGGAATTCTGGGAGTTGAAGTCAACACATCTTAAAGTTGCCAAGTTTGAAAAATACTGCTTTCGTTCAAAGCTCTGGGCTTTGGCTCTGAGATCCAGTTCTAGCTTTTGGACCAATTAAAGCTTATCATATTCTTAACTCTTGGTTACACAGAGACATTCTGTTAACTATAACAACATGGTGCTGCTGCTACTAATATAATGGCATGTTAATTCCTAGTCATAATGTGTCGGGCAGCATCAGGAAACTCACCACAATTCCTGGGTCTTTCAAAATCAGTCTCCCAGAAATTGTATGATCTTCCTATTTTGTTGCCTGTGCTTCTGGATGTGTGCATGAAAGATGCTTTGTTTATTTTTCTGGCACACAGTTAACTTTAACATGTGATTATTTTAATTGAAGAAAACGTCTCTTGACATCCTTATGAATCAACATTTGAAACAAATCATCTCCATTTGCTGAGAGAGAGAGAGAGAGAGAGAGAGAGAGAGGATGAATGCATTCTAGCCTGTGTCAATCCACACAAATTTCAGTGCTTTCATTTTAATTTCAAAGACATTTGGTTATACAAACAGAATGCAGCAGAACAATGTGAAATAGCTTTTCTGGATTTACAATATAATATTTTGCTTGGCTAGTTGCTGTATTCATTTTATAAAGAGCTTTGTAATCATTCCATCTCAACATAATACAGAGTGCGTTTTAATGCCTGGTTTATTCTAGAGCATGGGTGTCAAACTCGCAGTGTCACATTGCTGTCATGTAACGTTTTGCGATGTTTTTCCCCATCATGGAGCTGGGGTGGCGTGGCCTGTGCAAGATGCATCCGGCCCTTGGGCTGCCTCTGTACTAGAAGAACAGCTTATTTTCTTCCAAGTCAGCCTTTTTGTGTTCAGGTCCTGCAACCACCAGTCCTAATAATCCAGTAAATAAATATTGATTAATAATCTAATCAACTGATATTGGCTTTTATATTTTCATTTTATGTTACTAATGGTAAGCTGCTTGGAGTCTTGGAGAAATGGAGCCATGTGTAAGCCAGATGAATGAATGCCAGGTTGTCCTCAGGAAGGTTCAAAAGAAGCCATGAAGGGGGACGGCATCATGGCTGCCATCTTCCCTT
The DNA here is from genome assembly GCF_049901735.1 of Notechis scutatus. Lineage (NCBI taxonomy): Eukaryota > Metazoa > Chordata > Lepidosauria > Squamata > Elapidae > Notechis > Notechis scutatus. The sequence goes on from NC_142010.1 coordinate 233,552,536, forward strand.
GTTTGAAATTTCCCTCTCCCCAGTGATGACCACAAATCAATGACTTGAATGAATAGATCCACCCGCAAATGATCACATTGACTCCTTTCAATGAAATTGATCACTTTTTTTGTTGTTTAGAAGCCAAAAACAAACAAACAAATATTCCAACATATTTGTGTGTTCTGAACAACAGTTTATTTTCTATTTAGACCCAAGGTTGCTTGTAATTCCTATTTCAGTCAAAGTCACAAAATTGAACAGCAATGTTTGGAGAAATATTGAGAGCTGTACATACATCTGAAAGAACTGCAGATATCTTGAAGAGCTGCTCCCACAGTATTGGGACAGGATGCTTGATTGCCACACAAGGAGTCATTTTCTCTTAAAACATGTTATCCTTTTAAAAAAGAAATCAATCAAATTCTTAAAGGTCTAGAGTGATTATACCAAATAGAATCATGGAGCTGAAGCCCTAATGCTGTAGTGTGTAAAGATGAAATAATCCAAAGGTTCAATTCATACAAAATAATAAGCCTTTGGAGTCCTTAGTGTTCTTTCCTCTTGGTTGTTTTCCTGCAGAGATTTCATTACCCAACCTAACATCAATAGGATTCCACTGTTCAACCCTGAGTTAGAAATATTCTCTTCTACTACGTGTTGAATTGCTTAATCATGGATTACTAAATATGAGTTGATTCACACAGCACAACCATAAAAAGTGATTGAGTTCACAAAATTCTATGCCTTATTCAAATCATATTTTGGCATAATCAACCAAATAGCTCTAATATTTTTAAATTGCACAGGCATTAACATGAAAAAAGCACAACAGAAAAAATGCTTGGCTTTCATGTTCCATTTCAGGTATCCCTTTTATTAAAAAACAGCATCTTATCCAAATGGCTCCTCATTGTTGAGGCTATATGTATAAATTTAAATAACAATACTTTTGGAAATCTATGATGATATAGTAGAACCATTTTCTCATTTGGCTTTCAAAAAAATTAGGGTGGAAAATCCATCTTCTCTGGGGATTGCATTCACCAATCTCACCCACTTCCATTATATTGGATTATGACTACTGTACTAAAATCCACAGTAGAATAGATAGATGGTCAGATGATGGGATTTGTTGTTGATACATTGGGTGGTTTCCAGGTCAACAAAGGGGATCTTTGGATAAATACCTTCAGGTTAGGGAATAGGACCAGCTCGCCCCTCCCTCCCTCAACTATGATTTAATCAGTCACACTAGATTTCCCTCAGTCTGGTTCCATCCAGAAATATCCAAATGACCTTTCGGGGGATTTTTTTCCATCAATTGTCTTTGACTTGCACTATGTGAAATGATGATTATGCCCACAGGAATTTCTTCAGAGTGCTTAAGCCCAAAAGAAAAACATAGCACCAACCCTTCCTCTAGAAGAGGACAAACATTTCCTTAAACTTCAGCATCTCAAGGGGGAAATTGACAGAATAAACTTTTCACCCAGAAAGCCGGCACAAGCAGCACTGGAGCTGTGTCCAGCACCTCCTCCCTACATTCTTGTATTATTGACTTATCTACTGTTTTGCCAATAAAAGCAATCACATTCTCTGATTCCAGCTTTATTACTGTGGAAAAGAGGCCAAAGTCAATGACATTATTGTATCTTTTTATTAATGGAAAAAAGGTGTGGAAGCCATCAACATTTCAGCTCCTGTGCTTCTGTTACTGTCGGCTTGAACATCTTCTCCCAAAAATCAGTCAAGGGGCAGTTTCTGGAAACAATAATAGATTTAGTATAAGGCTAATGCTACGTCTATAAAACCATAACAAATGTACATTATACAACCACACAACCTCTCATAACCTTTTTTGTCATAAAAACTTTCTTTAGTTGCCTTTACTTTATGGCACAAACATGCTGGGACCTTTTATTTTTGCCATTGTTCCTAGGACATCTTCACATCAACCCCAGCTAATGAATGAGACAGGCTTAAGCTTTCTTAGCTGTACCAACATTAAAGTAGCACTTCTCCACTAAGAAACCCCCCCCCCCCACCCCCCCCCCCCCAAAACAAACCCCCAACCACCCCCCCCCCCAACCCAACCCCCCACACCCCCCCCCCCCCCCCCCCCCCCCACCCCCCCCCCCCCCCCCCCCCCCCCCCCCCCCCCCCCCCACACACCCCCCCCCCCCCCAATTCCTATGACATCCAAAAAGAGCCATTAAAATGCTTTAGATTTTGTCATTCATTGCTTTAAAGAGAAGAAGTCGGGTGACTCACAGTGATTGAAAGAAAGACAGAAGGGGGATTGGCAGTCAGGACGTTGTGTGAGTAATTTTTGTGTGGGGTACAATTTTCTGCCTGCTCAAGAATGGGTGGATAGCACTCTTAGACCAAGCAACGGGATAGGAGCAATAATTCTGGCTCCCAAGGATTAAAACTCACAATTTCACATGGAAAAGTCCAAGTCACAATTTCTCTGACATCTCCAGGTATGGTTGAAATAGGCCGCCTTGAGTCAGAAGAGACGGGTTTGGCTTCATGGAATGCAGAAGTTTCTTTCGGTGTTCTGCGTTCTTTGCTCTCCTGGATGAAAAAGATTTGAGAATGCGTCTGAATGACGTTAATGGCACAAAAACACTCACTGCTTCCTGCAAAAATCTTTCCTCATATTTCCCAAAATTCAACTGTCCTATTAGAAAAATAGGCAATGGGTTAGTTCTTTGTAAAGTATAGAATAGAACTTGGATTCAAATTATATAGTTTGGGTTGGGCTAGTCGCTAGAGAGAGAGAGAGAGACTCTATAGAGCAGGGGTGTCAAACTCAAGGCCAGCGGGCCGGATCCAGCCCATGGAGTGCTCAGATCTGGCCCACAGGGCCACCCTGGAAACAGTGAAGGACCAGCCTGCAGTGCCTCTGCCAGCAAAAACAGAGCTTGGGAGGGCTGCATGCGAGACCTTCCCAAGCTCCATTTTCACTGGGAGAGGGTTGCAGGCAGAGGCGGTGTTTCAGCAGGTTCTGACCAGTTCTGGAGAACGGGTAGCAGAAATTTTGAGTAGTTCGGAGAACCGGCAAATACCACCTCTGACTAGCCCCGCCCCCATCTATTCTCTGCCTCCCGAGTCCCAGCTGATTGGCTGGGTCTTCTATTGTTGCCCTGCACAGGAGAACGGAACTGGAAAGCAGGTTAGTGGAGTGGGGAGGGAATGGGATTTTGCAGTATCCTTCCCCTGCCATGCCCACCAAGCTATACCCACCAAGCCATGCCCACAGAATCGGTAGTAAAAAAAATGTGAATCCCACCACTGGTTACAGGAAGCCGTTGCAGCTAAAAACGGAGTTCGGGAGCCCATTTTCACTGCAAAGCACTCAGGCCACCACAGGTGCCCCCAACATGAGTGACATCAAGCTGGCCATGCCCACCCTGGTCCCCCAAGGTCAAAAACAACCCTGATACTGCCCTCAATGAAACACCTGGTTTGACAACCCTGGTATAGAGAGTTTCAATTAGGAAATAAAGAGGGGAAATATGATTCTGCTTCTCTGGTCACATGCATCACTTGAGAAATCATAAGTATTTTTAGGTAAGTATATGGCTGTAATAATAATAGAATCACAATCCTTTTATAGGTTGGACCTTGTTATAACTTAGAGGAGGCTCTGGATCCAAGCAAGTGTTTCTTTATGTCCCTGGATGATGGCATGATAGTTTTTTCCTAGCATTTCCTGTGCGTGTTTGCAGAAATATTCTAGGCAGGCTTACTAAGAACTAAGAACTGCCTCCCATATTCAGCAGAGTAAGGCAGAATGAAGCAATATGCAGGAAGAGGTCAACAAGATAAAGATCCACCAGGGTCATGCCATCAAGACTCATCTCCTTTTTATATGAGTGTTGTGTATGTGACACATGGAAAAAGGGTCTTTGATCACTGGTTGCAGCTGCCATGTTGACTTTTTTATATATATACTCTTCTTGAATATGCCAGGGAGCAATAGTGTGGATGCAGTGCAGTCAGCTAGAGACAGAGCCTATTTCTCAGTCCTTATATTGAAAAAAAGTTGGAGATGACATAAAATGTAGTATAATTCAACTAGACTGTGCCTATTGTGTGGCCTATCTGGCCAAAGAATCCCATGCACGGGCCCTGGCCTAGTTTGAATGATGGTCTTGCTCAAGAAATAAGCTTTTTCTAGATAGTAAATTTTCCTGCATACATACCAGTGGTGGGGTTCAAATATTTTTACCACTAATTCAGTGGGTGTGGCTTGGTGGGCACGTTTTGCGCGCGTGCACACACTTTGCATGCATGCACGCACCAAATACATACTTTGTGCAGGCGCAGAGGCATTCCAACTCACCTCCTGCAAGCCTATACGATCCTGGTCGCTTCAGCAGCTGCCACGCAGCACTCTGCTGTGCCACGCAAAGCAGCTGCGCTTCAAATTCAGAGGATAAAGGTGAGTAGGGGAGCCCGAGCAGGCGGGTGGGCCCAACAACAGAGTGTTGGAGAGAACCGGTTTGATCTCCGCTGCTCATCACCGTTAGCGGCTCGGCAGAACCGGGCCAAACCAATAGAATACCACCACTGATACATACAGCAACCATATTTTCTTGGAAAAAATAAAAGACAAACCTCAAAAGGGAGCAGATCTTGAAGAGGTTCATATAGATAAAAATGTTTATGGTTTTTAACAGGGGTGTCAAACTGGTGGCCTGTGGGCCAGATGTGTCACATGCAGGCCACGCCCACCACAACTCCATGAATGGAGGAAACGTCACGTGACGGCAACGTGACATGGCGAATTTGACACCCTTGGTTTACAACTTTGCTTTATAAAATAAAATAACTTTGCTTTAAATAAATAACTTTAAATAATAACTTTTAAATAAATAACTTTGCTTTATAAAATAAAATTCAAGAACAAAACTAAGAAAATAATTAAAAAATTGGAAGGACAGTTTTTTAAAAATAAAGGACTGTCCTTTGTAATAAAGGGCATATTATCATTGTAAGCATATTATATATATAAATGCAATGGTTAGCAAAACTGCAATAGCACTTAGACTTATATACTGCTTTACAGCTCTCTCTAAGCAATTTACAGAGTCAGCATATTTCCCCCAACAATTTGGGTCCTCATTTTACCCATCTCAGAAGGATGAAAGGCTGAATCAACCTTGAGCCTGGTAAGATTTGAACTGCCAAATTGCAGACAGCCGGCAGGCAGCAGAAGTAGCCTGCAGTACTGCACTCTAATCACTGCACCACTGTGGCTCATAGATGTTGCTCAATATATGGCCCTGGGCATGCACAGAACAAAAACCTCTCAGCCTTAAGTACTTTGAAGTTGTATCATAAAGGTAATCTTTGCTGACCTCCTTAAAGAAAACCTTTGTCCCTCCTAAGGTACAATAGATGCTATTTATTTATGCATTTGTGTATTTATTTCAGAACATGAAAGAAAAAAACCACTGTAGAGTTGGTGCTCTGAGAAGAACCAAGGACTTCACCGTTCAACCCTGAATTACACATATTCTGTTATAAGAATCATTGTCCCTACAAGTTTTTACCATGCACTTGAAGTGGAACACTTCATAAAACAGTAAATACAGAGACAAAAGTCAAGAGGTAAACTAAGTTTTTATTGGCCTTTTTAAAAGTCTTGAGGAGTTTTGAATATGTTTTTATTCCGTTCAATCTGTTTCCCAGAGATAACTTTGATTCATGAGCTAATTTTAGCATTTTTTAACCATTATTTTTATTATTGTTGTTAAGGCTTGGCCATTTTTCGTGTGTCAGTCAGTTTATTTTCTGTGACATGACCTTTGAATTTATAGCAGGTAATTAAAATGTCTATGCAGGCTCTCTATTGCAGCCTGTTCCTACTTTATTTTTAGACATGCTTCTTCTCTTTCTAAATTGATTTTGAAAGATTGTGGCTGTACATTTGATGACCTGTGTACGTTTATCAAGGATGCTGCAGTGAAATGCACAGCACTGGAAATCCCATCTGAATATTCAACTGCTTGTTGGCAAGAGTATGTTAACATGTCATTTCTGTCACTGACTTTCAATGCACTTCATGATGTAGTAAAAGTGGCTTCTCGCAGGAGCCTGGCTTCATAAAAGTGTTCCTGCTCCTTGATGTTCTCAGCAGAGGATGGGAAGGAAAACACAGCTTTGAATAGCTCACATTGATTGCAGCAAATCGAGTGTAGGAGGGCAAACATTATATCTCTGACCCAAGCTAGTATGTAACAGAACTGAACATCTATTCAGAGTCACTGGACCGGGTCCAAGTCATGAGCGTAAATTTACTTGTATCATCTTTGCAGAGAGGATTTGTAGTCCCTTGTGCCTCTGTTTGATTCTGGAAGACTGTTTATTTGTTTAGGCCTGTAATGATATTATCCACAGGGCTAGAGCCACACAGGGAGGATCAGGAATTCCTGCTGGAGAAACTATGTGTTTTATTACCCTGACAGCCTTTCATGACACAAGCCAACGGTGACTTTTGTTTGTTGATACTCTCCGTGGCTGTTGCTCCTTCTCTCTTGCAAAATGGAGGAGTCTATGCTTAGAAAGAGCAAAGTAGAATTTGGTGCTGCAATCCATGGGCTTCTCTCTCTCTCTCTCTCTTCACCAGAAGTCACAAAATATTTTTAGAGGTATTCACATTTTGTAGTACAGCGCAGGTAGTCCTTGTTTAGTGCTAAGGTGACCAACTTTTTTACAATGAGAAGGAGGACACAAATAAATTGAAGAAAAAAAACAAAGCCACACATGGCGCACTCTTTCAAAACAAATCTCCTGTGCGGAGCGCATGTATCTCATAATCGTTTCTCGACCTACTGTACCGAGCCTTGACGAATCGTCATGTCAAATACAAATACGTCACATCACACATAATGGATCGGATTGGCATTGATCAAATATGGAGATTTACAGATTAGTCTTCAAATATCAGAAAGGAGAACATGTAGGAGGACACTTTTTGAGAGAGGACAGAACTTACAAAAGAAGGACTGTCCTCCCTAAAGGAGGATGATTGGTCACCTTATTAATGACTGCTTTGTACAGTAACCATTTACAATTACAAGAGTGATAAAAAGTAACTTTGTAACCACTTCTCACACTTACAATCTCCAAGGGTCTGTAAAGCAAAGAAAAGCTGAATCATAAGCACAATTTCACTTTCATTTAGTAGGTAGTAAAATTGCAAGTGATGGTCACATGATGTGTTGCTTAAGAACTGCATCAGGTAATAACTAAATTTCTGGTCCCAATTGTCATTGTTAAGTAAGGACCATGTGTACGTAATTTTCAGTACCATCATGATTCCGTGTGGTCACTAAACAGAGTGGTCAATAAGCAATGAAAAAATATGTATACCTGAAAAAAATATGTATCAAATTGCACCCTTAAACAACTGCCATTACCGGTAAGTGTACTTGGGGATAGAGGCACCCACATTAGGGCTGTGCAGTTTTTGGATTCAAAGATGCCTCAAAGGATGGGGTGGTATGAATTCGCACCTTTAATCCAAAGGCAGTAGCTCAGGATTGTGGGGAAGCTGCAGTTGTATAATCCTAGGAAAATGTGCAGCTGCTTTAAATAGTTGCAAACAGGTGCTGCCTTCATGCCTCCCTGGATTCCTAAGCATTCTTTTGCCTTCTAATCTGAAGCACTGCACAGCGATAACACACACAAACACAAACAAATGCACAATATCATTAATTTCTAAGTAAGTTTATACAAGAAATAAAGATACCGAGACTCCTTACTCATTTGCTTCAAGTGTACAGGCAGGTTGTTGTTACTGAACACATCTAGATGTCCAATAAAAAAATAAATATATCGTTAAATTGAACTAGACTACACTCAGGCACTTCTCCCAAAAATCTTACCAAAATGGTAATTTTTTTAAAAAAATAAATTATTCTTTAAAATCAAAAATACAAAACTCTCATTTCTATTAACAGTATATGTGTCATTGTATATACATATTTCACATTTGTGACTATACATCATTTTTATCTTTCTTCTTCACCCATTCATACCACCTACCCCATATCGCATAATAATCACGGTTATCCTTGCCTCTTAGTTCCATCATGAATTTGTCTAGTTCAGCACAGTCCATTATTTTTTTAACAAAATGGTAATATTTCTACTGCCTTCCTCTGGGATTTTTTTTTTTTTAAATTTCCCAGACTCAACAATACTCCTAAAATTCCCAGGCAGTCCCCTCATCAAAATTGTAACTGTGGCCAACCCTGATGAGCTTCAAGGTCAGCCAAAGTCAGCAAGGTGCTGAATACAGGAATAAATTTACATATCTGAGACAGAATAACTACGGCAAGGAGAACCTTGGAGTGCAGCATTCCTGCAGCTGAAGATAAGTAAATGCTGTAGCATCCATTTTTTTCCAGCATTTAGGAAAAAAATGCTGTTTTTGTAGAAATTCGTGGAATAAAAGGCACAACCCTCTTGAATAACTTGGAAATGATGGATTTCATTGTGGGTTTAACAGTCCCAGAATAGACTCTAAAATGCAAAGTCAGGTTATATAAATCTTATCCCAAAGATGCTGTTCAAATGCAACTGGACTTTCTCTGGGTTTTTTTCCTGGAAAGCTGAAGAAGCTTCTTGGATGAGAAGCAAAACATTTTCAAAGAAAAACCCAAGAAAGTCCAATTGCCTATTGATCAGCACCTTTAAGACAACCATGACCTGGATGACTGAGATTCTCCATAGACATTTGTATAAATCTTGTCTATTTGAAAGTACAGTATATACCTTTTTGTTAGCAAACTAGAAACCGAATCTGAAGAATTCAGTTTTGAGCAAGAAAGCAATATTTTCCCATCCATCTCCCTTCTGAAATTCAGAATAGCATATTATAATAAATCCGAAGCTACTATTGTTTCTGGAAGCACTGATTTTACCCTGTAGTTCTGCTGAAAACTCTTAACCTGCAAATAACATATACTATAGACAGAGCAGGGAAATTATGCCAAGATTCCACTTGGGTTTACATGATGTCTACTGTACATACCATGAGGTATTTAATATAACTTTTCTTCAAGAAATGCATAGGTTGCATTTGACACACACACCCCTTAATACTTTCCTTAGGTTCCCCAGAACCCCCAATCATTTGCCAACCAATTTAGGCAGCAGAGTTTGCTACCATTGTCTGACAGCAAATTGTCTCAGGACCGAACAGAATGACATTGCAATCCATGGAGGAAAATGGAAGGAAACGGGAGAAAGGAGAGAGGAACAGAACTACAATGAATCAAAAAGCTTACTAAGGGCTGCCACCTCAGAAAATGTAGTGGGAGGCTTGTTTTAGTGTGGCTTAAATTTTAAAGAATGCTAGGATTATTTAAAGAGGCAGTCCTCTAGAGACAACCAAGGATGCTCATTTTTCTTTTCTTTTCTTTTGATTGATTTTCTAGTTGAGATGATCTGAATCTCCCCCCTTTTCTAATACCTGTGGCCTGATCCTGCCCTTTTGTAGAGTGTTGCCCCAAGCATACAAAGATTTATCCTAAAAAAATGTATAGAACATAATGGGGGGAAAGCCCACACAAAAATCACTTTATACATAAAACTGGGATCTTTGGAGTTTATTTGGGTTTGTGAGTTTTTTTTTTTTTTAAAAAAAACTTCATTCCTGGCACTAATTCGGCACCATCAAATTGCAGATAATTTTTCATGACAACTGGAGTGTTGAATTTGCCTAAGTAGTTTTTGTTTAATCCTGCTGGATTTATTTTAGAGAGAGGTGCCGAACACTAACACGCTAAATATAGACATTTTGTCAACCTACTGCAGAAAGATACATAGCACTGGGCTCTTTTTTTAAAAAAATATATATATAAATGTTGGTAGGGGAAGAGTCCGTGTATTTTATGAAAATCAGCCACTTTCTGCAGGGCAGGTTATATCTAAACAGCCCTCCGAGGGTCTTTAGCAATTGTATAAACAGTTCAAGCAATTGCCAAAAATCATTTACAAATAAAGCTTTTTGCCGAGCCTTGTCCAAACTGAGCAAAAAATTACAATGCTTTAGCTCTCTTTCCCCTCTTCTTTCCATTAGGGGAAGAGAGTAGGGGGGAAGGCCGAGGGTAACAAAGAACATTGGTTATTCAGCTTGACTAGCCTGAACTGGACCTCCCTCTTTGCGCTGACCAGTGCTACATATAGGTTAATTTCCACATGGAGCTGTAGAAATTCTATCCCTGGTTTGTGAAGTTCAGGTCAACCAAAGCATGTTAATCTGTTTAGCATGTGTGCCTTGTGGAGGAGGCAGACCACCATCAAGCCCGGGGAGCTGCGGCAGCCATCACCACGGTCCTTGGGGGTAGTTAATAAAGAGCTGAAGGGAAAGGCATTTATAAAGAGCTCCGTTTGTGAGGGGGGACAGCTTGAGGCCTATGTTTGAGGTTTCCAGCCTCGAGGAAAACTGAGAACTACGCAGATTGCTTATAGCAGAAGCCACCCAACCACTCTGCCTCAGGGCTCCAAGTGAAAGAGAGAAGAAGAAGAAGAAGAATGATTGACAACATCCAGGTGATTGAGGAGGTGTTAGAAACTACTGTTGCAGAAAGAGATCCCACTGAAGTCTTTGGTCCCGATTCAAAAGGGACAATTTCCCAGGTGGCGGGTTGGGGGGGGCAATGGCAGACCACGTTTCTCACAAGCTAACTCCTACCAAATTCAATTTGATCCAAATCAAATCTTTATTACAATCATAGACAAGGAGAGTGAGGGGTAACCTTTTTGGCAACAAGTGCCCAAAACGCGTGCTTGCTTGCACATCCCCCAAATGCAATGCATGTGCATCCCCCCACACATCCCCATGCATGCACCCCACCCCCACACATATATGCATGTGCCCCCCATATATGTGCCCCACCTTACGCATGTGCCCCGCCCCCTATGCATGTGCAACAGAGAACCAAAGACTAGCTGGCTGGCGGGAGGCTGGTCTTCGGTTCTCTGCATGTATGCACGCATGTGTGGCAGAGATGAGTTGGGGGGATGGCTCGTGGGCCTACAGAGAGGGCTTTGTGTGCCATTTCTGGCACACATGCCATAGGTTAGCCATCACACGACTAGGATAAAGAAGGTGAGATACAGGCAATTAAAAAGCATAGAACATACATCAGACAAGGAAAAAAAATGTGAAACCTGGAAGATATATATGTGTGTGTGTGTGTGTGTGTGTGTGTGTGTGTGTATGTGTGTTTAAACAGAAAGAATGTACACCTCGGCTTCTGACCATGATTAAGGCCAAAGTTTCTGTGGCTAAGTAAGACAAGTGAATTGTTATGTTAATTTTGCCCCTTTTTATGACTTTTCTTCCCACAGTTGTTAAGTGAATCACTACATTTATTAAGTTAGTTACACAATCGTTAAGTGAACCTGGCTTCCCCATTGACTTTGCTTGTTGGAAAGGGGATCATGTGACCCCAGGACTCTGCAACTGTCGTAACTATGGACCAGTTACCCAGAGTCTGGATTTTGGTTATGTGACCACGGGGATCCTGCAACACTCCACAGTCATAAGTGTGAAAAGGGGTCCTAAGTCATTTTTTTGAGTGCCATTGTAACTTCAAATGGTCACGAAATGAATGGCTGTAAGTTAAGAACTACCTCTATAATAAAGCAAGAGTCTAAGGGAAGCTAAAAAGAAAGGTAGGAGCATTAAATGGTATAGAGCTCTCTAGTAATAATAAAGGAGAATATTTATAGCTCAGGGTTGACACAACTCACTCTCATGAGTGTAGATCATCTAGTATGGCGGACCAGATGCTCATTAAATCTAATTTATGGCATGGATCATCAATGAATTTTAAACGCTGCTGAGCAGAACTGGCAATATTGCATATGGTGGTAAGGCTGGTATCTGAAAGCAATAGGGGAAAGATTGCCAGGGGTGGGATTCAACCGGTGTTACTACCAGTTTGGTGATTATGTTTGTGTGCCGCGCAAAGCAGCTGAGATTGAAAAAGCAGGAAATAAAGGTCAGTTAACAGCCCGGGCGGGTGGGTGGGCCAAACAGCAGCAGACACAGAACTGGTTCGGTGTCTGCCGCTCTTCACAGCTACCGGTTCTATAGAGCGGGGCAGAACTGGTAGCATCTCACCACTGGGGATTTCCCTATGTGTCCTGGGTATTTACTGTATGCAGTACTGTATGCAGTAATGATGAGGTGAAGCTGGTGTCTCTGTGGAGAAGCACATGCTCTGTTGCCTACCAAATTCATTGTCACTTAATCCCTTAAGCGTGCATGAACTTTTGCTCTAGCCATCGCTACACAATATGGAGACACTTTTAAGGAACATATAATTTTTGCTAAAAAGTAAGGTAGGACATTCAGATCACAATGACAAGTTGATAAACATTAATAAATATTTTTCTGTTTGGGATGTTGAGTCCATGGGAAAGCCAGAATTCATTAGATCCTTTGTCCAGGAGCTCAAGGGGGAGTACTTTGTTCCTTAATCACAACAAGAGATCCATGAGTTTGTGTGGGCTGGGGGATATGAAAAGGGGTGGGATTCAATTTTTTTAACAACCGGTTCTGTGGCCGTGGCTAAGTTGGTGGGTGTGGCTTGGTGGTCATGTGACTGGCTGGGCGTGGCCAATTCAATATCACTCACATCGAGGCACACATCTCCTTGCCTGGCCTCTCATGACTGTGGGGATGCTGCATTAGTGTGAAAAATGGTCATAAGTCACTTTTTTCAGTGCCATTGTAACTTTGAATGGTCACTCCATACAGCAAGTACCAGCAAAGGAGGAAAAAAAAAACTCCAGAGAAGTTCCTGAGACAGGAAGTCTAGTCCTGCCAAGAATGTAATAAGGGATAATGGAGAGGCAGTTTCTGTAAGCAACACCAGAATGTTTCCTTCCTGCCTTCCTTACAGGATTGGGTCAGTAATTTCTTCTAACAACCGGTTCTTCAAACTGCTTAGAATGTTAACAACCGGTTCTAGCGAATAGGTGCGAACTGGTTGAATCCCACCCCTGGATATGAAGCAGTGGAGGGATTCAATTTTTTTTTACTACGGTTCTGTGGGCGTGGCTTGGCTTGGTTTGGTGGGCATGACAGGGGAAGGATACTGCAAAATCTCCATTCTCCCCCCGCCCATTCCAGGGAGACAGTTGTTGCAAATCTCCATTCCCTCCCCACCCCACTAACCTGCTTTCCAGCTCAGTTCTCCTCAGCTCAGCTGGGACTCAGGAGGCAGATGGGGGCGGGCCAGTCAGAGGTGGTATTTGCCGGTTCTCCAAACTACTTAAAATTTCTGATACTGGTTCTCCAGAACTGGTCAGAACCTGCTGAATATCACCTCTGATATGAGGGATAATGGTTTGAGTATGGATTTGAACCTCAGACTCCCCATTCCTACTCTAAAACCTATCTATTAAACAGACCTTTTCCAACCCGGGGATGTGCTAGGACGTCAAATCTGGATTTTTGAATTGGTTCAAAATACCATTACAGGCAAATATTTTATGCATCTTCTACTTGGATGTGTTTCATCACAGTGTTTTTTTTCTGTAGCCTTGTCCTTTTACATTTATTACAAACAACATGAACATTAATTCTTCAAACACATTTTGAAGGTCTAGTTAATGTAGCCTACCCAATTCAATAAAATTCAACTTTTAATAATGGGATATGTACAGTGTACATGAGTTTCCTATTTGTATAACATTATTTTGGATCCCAAACCTGAAAAATTGGAAAGTCTAGGGATTAGAGCTCTCTAACCATTTTCAACACGCTCACAAAAATGCAAGTTTTCAGAGGAAGTTTTCAGAGGACTGTTTCATTGTAGAGCATATAGCTAGCTGCCAAATTGATTTAAACGTGTTTGGATGTGTCCTATTGAACTAACAGAACAGCTAAGAAGCCCTTGGCGTTGGTTTCAAATCTCCATCTCTGTCTTTCTTCCTCTCCCCTTACCCCACTCTATTTTTTTTTTGTTCAGACATAGACACTTAAAACATTTTCAGTTAATCAAAATATTTGCTGATGAATATTTATTTTTACAAGATTTTGCTTTTGGCTTTAGACTTCCTTTTAAACAACACATAGACTGCAGTATTAATTTGCTATAAAACCAAATAAGATTGAGATTATTCTGCCCTGGCTCTGGAATCAGTCACTGGTGCGAATATATCTATTAGAGTAAAATAAGCAATTAGAAGCACATCTTTCAGCATTCAACCGCTTAGCATACCATGCTGCAGCCATATGTCCCAAAAGCAAACAAAAGGAAGGGTGAACTCTTGAGGCCTCCTTCTTGATATCACTCCACCAACCAAAAAAAAAAAAAAAGAGAGACTGAACAAATACAGTAGAGGGAGGGATATCAAATAAGCTGAAGGTTGTTTTAAAACTTTGAATAAACTTTTCGCCCTTCACACTGCCAAACTCCTGCCATGGGTCCATCCATCCTTACCTAACTCTCCTACCCATTCCAGCTAAACTAAACAATAACTGACAAAGAACACTATTTCCAGCCTTTAAGTGACATCAATCATTATTCCATGTTTCTGACCACAACTGGGCCCACAAGGCGGCTTCCACAATGTCTATCAAAATACAAAAACAGACTACAAGTGTCAGTCCTGCATACCAGGATTTGCGACTTTCTTCCACTCAGGGACAGCATCAAGAGCTTTATAACTTTGTTTTAAGAGCCACATTTTTTGGCCTTTAACACACAAACACTAAAAAATGCAAAAGAAAAAAAAAATGCTGTCTCTTTGTTTAGTCCCGAATGGTATTCTTCCAGGGGCTGGGCAATTCTGGGAGTGGAAGTCCAAACATCTTGAAGATGAATGAAAAATTGCTGGTGACCTTCTACCGCTGCACCATAGAGAGCATTTTAACATACTGAACCTCTGTATGGTTTGCCAATTGCACAGTGGCAGATAGGAAAGCACTCCAGAGGGTTAATGTCATTGCCCAGAAGATCATTGGTTGCCCTCT